>NC_051162.1:139132582-139201106 GCF_013339745.2 Dermacentor silvarum
ATGGCATCAACATGAATAGGCAAACATGAACCGACCCTTACAAAAAAATTGTTGAAATGTTATTGAAAAGTAATTGGTCCATGTCAACAAATAGCATTGAAAGCACACTGAGGCTTTGTTGAAACATTATTGAGAAAATTGTTGACAGGTGTTGAAAATTCGCCCGCGACATTTTGTTGAAACATCATTGCGTCGTTTCAATATGAGAAGTCATTGATGGATTGTTGAAACCATGTTGAATGACATTATTGAAAGCCCATTGAAGAATTGTTGAAGATGTGTTGAATGTCAGTATTGAAAACCTGTTGAGACATTGTTGAAATATGTTGAATGCCAATATTGAAACCCCATTGACATAAAGTTGGAACTGTGTTGAATGTCAATATTGAAACCCCATCGAAATATTACTAGAGCAGTATTGAACATCAATATCGAAACCCCATTGCGATATTATTGAAGCATTGTTGAACATCAATATTGAAACCCCATTGAAGTATTATTGGATGTGTTAAACGTCAATATTGCTTGATGGAGGCAAAAGGCGCTACGTATCAGAAACAAGACACAAGAGGAAGGACACAGACAACACACACGTTCAGCGCCAAACGTGTGTTGTCTGTGTTCTTCCTCTTGTGTCCTGTTTTTGATGCGCTGCGCCTTTTGCCTCCATTAGGGTTACACCAACAAGCCCAACATGCAATGTTAGTCAATATTGCAACACCATTTAAATATTATTGGAGCAGTGTTGAACGTCACTATTGAAATAACTTGAGAGCCCACTAAAATATGCTGTTTGGTGAGTAGTGTTGATAACTGCACTAGACTTTTCTTTAAATGCCGCTGAGCTATGTTGAGTCTCATAGCATTACCATTGATGCCATATTGATGTGATCCTTGCATACTAGAGGACAGGGGCAAACTTAAATGCAGGCACTTCTGTATTGCAGACCTGGGTCACCGAGGGATCAAAACCACACTTTTAGATATAGCCTGTAATAAAACATATTATAGAGCTGCAGCAGAACCATTATGCCCGTTTTTGAATTGGCTTAACACACAAAATCAATACTCCTTCACGAAATCAACAGCTCAAAATTGATGTGGACAAAAAGCATTTTTTTCTAGAATAATTTGTTTATTGAAGCCAAACATTTGTTAACTGTACAGCCATGTGTGCCTTGAGATCAAAAAATTCATATCTCAATCTACAAACTGCCAGCAGCTTGATACAATAACGACATTGAATACTGAGAGGTGTAAAGTTTGCATGGCCCTAAATTAAAACATTTCTCAAAATTGAAATAAATAGAAAATAACTATTATACAAGCAATACAGTAAATACTATTAAAAATGAACTTGATTTCTCTATTTGGTAGCCAGTAACATAATAATCATGGCACAATTTGCATGAGCCCACTGAGACACTTATTTATTGGTTAAATGGTGTGTGCCCATTTTACTAAACGTTATCTACCTCTGAAACCACATAGTAATTACAATAAGTTGTGCCATGGCAGCAGGTTATTGTGCTGCATTGCTTGTGGCACGATCCAGTTGCGTTTTCTGCCATGATTACTAGGTTCCTGGGCAGGTCATTATACTAAAGATTTATATCTGATAGACCGTGGCCATTAGTTATCTGCTGGAAGACTTAAATGGAACTGGCATGAGGAAAACTTTTTAAAAATTTTTGAGTGCCGCAAAACAAGTTAGAATGAAAGAATTTGCAAGAAATCAGATTTCATGCATACATGAAAGAAAGCACATCGCTGCCTTGCCCGAGAACTGTTGTTGCACTCTGAATTTAAGCAAACTTTTACCTCTTAATTTTTACTGTTTTGAAACAGAAAAATCAACCATTACTACAAACATATGTTAATATGTAGTTTTTCTTAAAGAGAACCACTCTGACAATAGAACAGATTCCACTTTCCGGTGTATGTATGAAACCTAATTTTCTGGAAAATTTCTCACTGTGCCTACTTTTACTTTATCAAACAAACTTGAAATGGTGTGCCGTCATGGAACAGTCTTGGCATGAAATGACCTGACATACCTATGAAATAAACTAGTCAAGAAACACTATCTTTTGTAGAAATATATAAAAAATTTACGTAAAAATGTACTAAAATACAAAGCGCAACACTTGTGCAATTAGTTATTAATCACAACACAGTACTTATGTCTGAACCATCCAACTTGGGCTTTTCAGGTGACTAGAAACATCACCATAGTAAAAAAAATGTTGAGGGCTGGAAGTGCACAACACTTGAACTGTCCACAGACTTGGGCTCTTCTGGACACTTCAGGTCCCTTGCGAGAAGTGAGGCCATAGTGTTCTTAATCTACGCCATGTTTGTCCCAGGAAACTTGTGAGAGGCAAAGCCTGTACAAAAAGGCAAAACAGCATGAGGTTTAAGATCAATGTTCCACATGCAAATGTATGACATACAGTACGCCCTGTTATAATGAAACTATTTCATTTGTTTTCTTTATTCAAAGTTTTCATGAGTTCAATTCTAGAGAATGACCAGCTTTCAAAGTGGAGTGGTGCCGGAGGACTCCACTTAGTACAATATGCAGAAGGCAAACAGGAAAAGCTCACTGTGGCAGAATAACTTCATGAATATCCTTGGTGTGAAAGATGTGAACGTTGTTTGCTTAGGAACAAAATGGTGGAAAAAAAGACTTCATACTGTTGGTGGAAAAACTTCATGGTAGACTACTGACAACTAAAATTAGTTCTCTCAACATTCATAATCTAAATGTGCAGCACTTTATCGCAATTTTTCTTGCAGGAGTTGCTCCAAATACGGTTATGTGACCAGAATTGAGTATGGTATATCTGAATTTGTTTTACGAGCTCATATGCTACTGGAGTGCACTTCTCGCATTATGATAGCCATTCTTATGCCTCTCTACTTAAAAGAAATTACTGCTATAACGAGGATTTACTGCAGTTGCGCGCCAACCTGGTTACACCAACACAAATAAATGCGAAGAAGAAATACGACGAAATGCTCAGTCTTACAAGAGAAATATGCAAGTGGACTGACTCTGCTAATCCATTGAGGGTCACTGCCATGCATGTAGAGTGGCGGAAACAAATCGTGCGGTCACGACCATAAATATGAGGCGGCGAAAGAACATATAAATAAGCATGCCTTTTAAGAATGAAGTGTCCCCAAGCATCACATTTCAGATTCTGTAACCTTCTGCGACTTCTACAAAAATCCTGATTGTGATGTTGCCCCTTGGCTTCTTTCAAAACTGATCTTTCTCTTTACTTTATGGCGCCCATCGCTGCAGTAGCTTGGGAGTATTCACCTAGTTTAATGTTTTGTGAGTGTCATTACATTTTAAAAATGTGATTATGCTAGTTTGCCCTGCATGCTACAATAAACATGGTGTAAAACTGCGCACACTAAGAAACCTTTGTCACTTTGTGACCTAAAAAAATATTTACCCATTTTTTTTCCCGAAAGGTCACTCTGAAGAACAATCCAGTATAAAAATATAATGCTTAAATTGGGGGACGTATTTTCAGAAAATATGTGATACTCAAAGGGTTAAACATGAACACCTACAAAGCTTATTCAATCTTTAATAAAGCTAAACACATAGTACTTGACCACTGGTTTATAATAATGCTGAAAACAGGCAAGTGCGTCCTTGAAGTAAGAAAGCAATAGACATTTCCCACAATTTCAGAGTGGGAGCTGTGGACATGCTTCATGTTCTGTAAGAAGCTTTATATAGTAGCTGCCAAGGGCCTATTGAGTACTGATCATTTTATGGGAACATGAGGAAAAGTCAAATAAATACCTTTGTTTTTCCCACATCTTAGAATACTTTGTGATAAATTAGATCTTAATAGGTTGAGTGCCTAGAATGAAAAGACATCGCTGAACATAGCAATGTTGAAAACGATGTTGGCAACTGTTCCTATTGTTGCTTTGATCGAAACAACCAAACAATTATGCCCCGTAACTTAAGCTTCCACTGCTGAAAGGCTGCTGTCTGCCACCACATAGCCCTTCTTCAAGACAGGAGCAACTTTAATTCAATGTGGTCCGTTGAAATAGGTGAAACCACTATGTATTGCGTTACAGAATCTGGAGGGCCATTTTGATTGCTGAAATTTGGTGGAAGTGTTGTCCCTCGAGTTAAGCAGTAACTGCACTTGAGCATAGCTTCTCCACAATTATAACAACACTTTCAGGCTACCTAAGCACACCCTCTATACCACCAGATTGGTAGCGTGCTTCACAGATTGGTAGTTGCTTCATTGCAATGACAGTCAAGTAGTGCAACTAATGTGCAAATACACCTAACTTTGTCAGTTGGAGCCACCAATAACTTCTGGCAGTTAAGGCTGCTTTTAAAATTTAGCACTTTAGTATGGAGGCGTTAGTGACTTGAGATCAAGTGAACATTCATTCCAAATAGTAGGCTA
Source organism: Dermacentor silvarum (assembly GCF_013339745.2). Taxonomy (NCBI): domain Eukaryota; kingdom Metazoa; phylum Arthropoda; class Arachnida; order Ixodida; family Ixodidae; genus Dermacentor; species Dermacentor silvarum. Next base: position 139,137,040 of record NC_051162.1, read on the forward strand.
TTGTAGCACGTAGTTGCACTTGAGAGTTATTTGTTGTGCTAATAGCAAGCTGGTAATTCCAAGTACAAAATGTGAAAGCAAAAATGCAACGGGAAAAAGGATGTATGGCACTTGCCTATAACGGCGTTGACCCTGATAAGGCCAAGAGCCTGTTTTTGCCTATTGGTGATGTTGTTTTTGAGAAGTGAGTGGCCCATGAGGTTCTTCTTTGTGAACACATGGTGAATCAAGGCCTTTGCAAACTTGCCTGGTCCACCATGGCAAGCTGTGCCAGGATCATCTGAATGAGCACTTCTCCAACCTATGTGAAACGGCACGTTTAGGTAAATATTAGTGCGGTAGCTTAAGGATTTTAAGCACATTTACACAACAGCCACACTCCAAATAAATCACAGAAATACTGCCTGCTCCAGACCTAAAATGTCAACTAATGTCACTAATAAGAACAACTAAAACTAATGTCATAGCTTGTTATGCTGTTAGGATGCCCTGTGCTTCAGAAAAACAAGGATTCACCCAGTACAAAATAAAATAGTAAGTAAACCAAAGTATCGAAAACTTTATTGCAAGTAGCATTATTAGGATACTTCACATACTTTCGGGTGTCTGTCTCTATTTTCCAGCCAATTTGTGTCACTTGGTGGTCGATGGCCTAGTGGGTAGGGCTGCTATGTTGAGGGAAGTGGGTAATTAACCATCTGATGGACCTGCTTGGATCTCTGGGTATGTGACTCAGGGAATGTGCCACTCTTCAATGAACCTCTTTCATGCCATCTTGGGCAACTGCTGCTTGTGTTGGCAAGCAGCAGTAGCAGCTCAAACACAAAGATAACTGTCGACGTTAATGCGATTACCACTACACATCAGATTCACTTGCTGTGTCCCAGACCTACTCAGCTCAATGTGTACAAAGGCAGGGTGTGCCAACTGCCCACCTCATCAAATAAATTAATCGACTCGCAAATCAAAGGCTATGCAAAATGCTACCATTTTTGCTAAATCTTAAGAATACCTCCCGGCAATATAATCTCATGGCAACAGTGCATTTGATCATGGTGACGCTACACGATGAATGGCCAAAGAATTCACCTTTCGCATTCCGGCTGTGGTGTCTCCAGGCTCATTTTGATTCTGAAAACAGATGTCAGTATTAAAATGTGACGCCACGACAAGTCAAAAGCAACAATCAAAACATCTACATGGACGATTAGGCCGACATAAATGGATGGATATAAATGACTGATTGAAAACTTAAAAGCATGGCTGCTCATGCCACTGGCAGTGTGAGGTGGGCAAATAATTTATTTTTCATTTCTCTCCTAAGTATTAAAATTATTTTTGCTCATCTACTGAACTGTTGCGGCCACATCTTAAAGGTAGCTCGTTCATATAAAACCAGTGTTGTATTTTTTTTACTCCCCGTCTAACTGCTGCTACTACAGTCTGCTTACTCTCTTAGTATTCCACAGAACTGCTCCACCAACAAACCGTTGTTCCAAGCTTATGTCAAAGCGTAATTTAGTTCACAAGGATACGCTCCCCTCTCACTCTCTCTCGTATTTAGTGTGTGAATTCAAAGCAAAAATAACTTTTTGACATAGCTGTCTACTTCTATGTCATAAAAAGCCTTGCTAATTTTTTACATTTGTCGATAACGCCTACATGCCACTGGAAGCACAGTGGGACGACACGGCAAATATCGCCAAGCATCTCTTTCCTTTACTGATTTTCGAACTTAGTTAAATCAATCAGTTACTGACGGGCCAAAGGCTGAAACTTCACACGATGACATTATTTAGAATGTTTTATCGCACTAAAGCAGAACATAGAATCCCACAGAATCTGCCTTTTCCGTGAATATAGAGCGCGTACGCGAAGGAGTTTGCGCGAAGCACTCGATGGCGACGAAGGGAGATCATGGTTAAAAAAACAAATTCACCGCGGCGTACCGGCGGAAAACAAACCACACATGACCTGATGATTTCACAGCATTCGCTGGCATCACCCCTTTTTTATCTCACCTATCACATAGAATCACATATACGCCCTTGCAATTCTTTATTATTATCGTGCCACAGCGCGTGTCTACCGCACGGCGTGTCAGCGGACTCTGGGCACTCGATCCTGAAGCGAACAGCGCAGCAGAATACATTAGAACGGCAAAACGCCCCGCGCATATTTTCGCCGATCCCGACACGTCTTGTAGTAGATGCACGTCAATGGACGGCGTTGCGCGAACGAAGTATACTTGATTACAGTACAGATCGGACTATTTCACGTCGCATTGTTTCCATTAAAACGGCAAAGCACGAGCGCTCATTAATGCTAATTTCAATCGGTGCTGGAACACCTTACGAAAAATCGTGGCGCGCACAACATGCCCTGTTTTAGCTGGCTCCACATAGCTGCCCACCAAAACGGCAGAGCCCCACGAGCGCTCATTAATAAGGCTAATTTAAATCGGTGCTAGAACACCGTACCAAAAATCGTGGCGCGCACAACATGCCCTGTTTTAGCTGGCTCCACATAGCTGCTTTACGTCGCCACAAGCGCTCTGTGAAGTTAAATCAGGAGAAAACTTCATGTTCAATATCACAAATCTAGTGCTGCACAACCAATTCTCGCAACGGAAGGATAGCACTAGTAATGAAAACGAGCACAGAGGCGCGTGGAAGACACGCACGGGCTCTGTACGCCCTTTTGCTGAAAGCGTCGCAATGAACGAGCAAGTGGAATTCGAAACACTCACTCACCTTCGATGTGGCTGAGTCGGAGGCGATCATGGTGATCTTCGAGGCAACGTGTAGCCCATAAAGAGCGAGCAACAAGTTGGAATATACCAACGATGTCACAGCGAGGCAAAGGGCACAGAAAACGCAGTAAACACATCACGCAACCCGCACACATACGCCGCACGCACAAAGTGCCGGAATGCGCCGAAGATTCAACAGCGTTAGCGCGCATTCACACAAAAACACGCATACAAATCCACGCTTTCATAGACATAAATTGCAATATTTATTAACGAATCTTGTAATATAATGCTATTTCTTAAGAATTTCTGCGGTTTGCAAGAGTATGAAAGTTTTCTGCTTAGCTTCCTTGAGGAACTATATCTTTATCGCGGTAACGCAGTGCGCCGGCCGGTCACGTATGAAGCGCGCGGGAAATAGTGCAAAATTCAAACATCGCAAATGTCGCCCCCTGTGTGCGCGCAAAGTTTTCATCGTTTGGATTAAAAAGAAATATTTAATTTAATACGTGAAGCAATCGGCGCGAAATGAACAACGGACCAGCAACGTACACAATTGTCGCTTTTCGTGCTTGTTAGTTTGACATCATGACAAACGGTAGACAGTATGCCGTCCCATTGATTAAACATTTGTACCTGTGCTTCTGCACTACGATTTGCCACCGGCAAAGTACTACAGCGTAGATTGTGCGTGGTGGCGAAGAAGTTTCCCCGTACACTGGCCAGCACCGCGTTTGTACGTGTTACAGAATAGAGTTGGCTTTCATGTAAAATATGGACACCACGTCGCAGATATCCCCCAAACTTGTTTCATCCTATTGTGCGCTAAAGGCTAACAACTAAACGAAACGCACCCTTTAAAAAACATATTTATTTATTTATTATGCTTACATACTACTTTTCCCACCGTCTTGCCCATAGAGGCAATGCTGTTTTCTGACACATACAGGGCACTGACCACTTACAATAGAAGCCGATGGGAGTCCAGGAGGTGCCCAATCATCGGTCATTGGTCACTGCTTGTTGGGACGTTTGTCCTGTGCTCCAATTTTGTGTCTATATATATAATTTTTAGAAATCGCATGTGGCAGGTAGCATAATTCGTATCATTGAGCTGGGTTAATCGATGAGGCGGACATTAGTAGCACGAGCAGTCGAAACATAGATTGATCTAATTAACAAGAAATCACTAATTAACTTGCTATTTTATTGCTTTACGACACATATTGCGATTTACGAATTGGAGCCGGTGAGCTTGTCAGGCGTATCCACTTGGAATGAATTTCCAGAATGACACCAGTTTGGAGGTATGCACCATCAAACTCGCCGTAAAAATGCACTGTTGTTATACTTACTTTGTTACGAAAATGCTGTTTTATACATTGAAGCACAAAAGTAACTAAAACGCCCATGTATTTCGTCCCACACTAAGGGCAATAATATCTCGAAACTGGTGTTATCCTGGAAATTCATTTTATGTGGATGCATCTTGCAAACTCACCGGCTACAATTCATATATTGCAATATGTGTCGTAAAATAATTAACTAAGAAGTTCATTAGTCAATTTTTGTTATTTATTAGAATATTAGTTTCAATCTCTTTTGTTACTAATGTCCGTTTCTTCGAATAACCAAGCTAAGCGATAAGAATTATGCTACCTGCTACAAGCGATTTTTAAAAATTTTTGTAAAGCCTAATTTTGAACACCCAGTATGTACAGGGCATCCCAACTTTCTAGCACCGACACTTAAATATATGCAAATGCCACGTAGCTGGACAGAACCAAAGTAATGTTGTTTGCCGTCGCTTACAGATACTCAATTTTTTGCATTAGATAAATAATTAAATAATCATTACACTTATAATTATTAATAGATTATTAATTAATTAGCTTCTCAGATATTATATTTAGATGAAAAGTGTCTATCAGAAAATTACAGAGCAACAGGAAAAACTCCCGATACAACTTTCTGTTGCCCAATACGTGCTACATAAAAGTTTTTCCGAGCGTGAAAGCCCGCGGATACACGCATAGTGCCTCGAGCGGCTAGTTGTGCGACAATTTTGCGTGTACTCGCGGGCTTCTTTCACACTCGGAAAAGAAAAAGAAAAAATCACTTTCATGTTGCACGTATTGAGCTGTATCGGGAGTTTTTAGTGGCAGGAGCATCGAGTGCCATTTGTTCTTTGGACGGTACTTCCGGTTCACCTCCACAGATGATCAGGAGGTGAAAATAAATCGAAAAAAATAGTACAGTACAAAATTCACGAATTTCATTATAGATATGATATCAGAGCATAAGTTTATAGTTATAAGTTGTGTTACTGAAGTGTCTGAAATAATTAGAATTAATTAGCTGAGACGGACCGGGGACGCAATCTAAGTAAATCAGAAAAATAGAAAAAAAATGGTTCACTTCAGAATTCATGACTTTTATTATAGATATGATATCAAAGCATAAGTTTTGTTGCAAGCTGGCTTGCTGAAGTGTCTGGGATAATTATAACTAATTAGCTGAGACGAGATTAAAAATATATCAGGAAAAATTTTTTAAAAAGTAGTATAGTCATGATAGACATGATATCAAAGCATGAGCTTAGTTCAAGTGCGCCTAACAAGCTTCGCTTACGTAAGCAAAGCTTGTCTTCCGATTCTAGTAAGCGAAGCTTAATTGTCGTCCGATTCTAGCATGCTGATTTCAGCGTGACGGCTTCCGAAGCCCAGGCGAAACGTAAGCGAAGAGCCGCCAACCCTGAATTTAGGGCAAACGAAGCGGAACGCCTGCGACAGCGTCGTCTTGCCACAAGCTCCCGCAGTTACGACTCGAGATATAGGCCTTTGGTTCAAGTTATGTGACACTATATATATTTAGTGGTGATTAAGTGAACAATAAAACAATATATGTGTGTAAAACACGCACACGTCTACGTGTGCCGGTTTCCGATAAATATTCAATGTCAATATTGCTCAACAATTCCCAATAACACTCAACATTATTCAACAATAAGTCAACACCAATTAGTCAATGACTTTAATGTTGTGAAGCGCTCAACAACTTTATTGTTGAGGTATTGTTGTGTACGCTCAATAACTACTGAGACATTATTGAAAGGATATTGTGTCAACAATTCCTCAACAATATGCCAACAACATTTCAATAGTCATTTTTATAAGGGGATCCCACTCGATGACCGCGAACATTTGCGGCGACTTCGCTGGTGTGTTGAGTAGACTAGTGTTAGCGTGCGCTTTGTGCTGCCTTTCGTTTCAAAGCGTCCCCTAAAATTGAGATTACGTGACCTCCAAAATTAGGTTGGGCTCAGTTCGTCTCACTGAGTTAGGCTCAGTTTAACTCGCTGAATTGAGCACCCGCCAAGACTTGGCATCCGCCGCACATTACCTCCAAAATAATGCACACCAGTTTCATGGTTGGCAGGGCCTATTTTAACGAAGTGCCTTGCAAAGGAAAGGTCAGTGAATTTTTGAAAAAGCATCGCGAAGCGTCTAGGTGGTACAATGTACCAATTTTTGTTGTTATTCTAGCATCTCATCTGCGCTGCTGTATTATTTTGGTATTTTGGTGCTGCAATATAGTTTTCTAGTGAACAAGCAGGGACTTTACAATAACGTAAAATGATGTATCGCTGGTCTGCCCTGAATACTTCTAATAGTAACTTGACCTTTACATACAAATATCCGGCCGTTCGTGTGGACTTCCAGGTAGTTTTATCCTAATAAATTACACGTCCCCGCACTCGTAATTGTGTAGGTTTGACTGAATGATAAGTGGCTAAAGATGCATAGAACTGAAGGAAAAAAATCATAAAAGACCTCTTTAAAAGTAAGTGGGATGTAGGGCCTCTGTGACTGCCTTCTATTAAGGAAATGTAGTGTATATTGCTGAAATCATACCCACGAGGCAAAAATCGGCGATTAGCAGTGATTTCGTTATGCTCACCCACAAAATGTGCTAGAACTTGCAATTACATTCCAAATAACAAGCCTATTCACAAGCTGCGGGATTGAACTGCTGTATTTTGTGACGCATTCTAGAAAGCTATAGATTTCGAAGACGACCCTAGACGCTAATGCATCCCACAACCTCATTATATGAAAATCAAATTAGAATTCGTGAATGGTCGCTCCGCTCCAGAATAACGCGTTCGTCATTCTGTCAACTCATCGGCCCTATTTTATACGCTTTTAATTTACGTAAGAAATTAGGTCTCTAATATATCGGTGAGAACACCTAAATAACGTATGTTCATGCGCGCGAAGAGTTCTTAAGTTTGCAGAATGGCCTTTTTGTAGCCGAGACCTAGTTTTAGAGCACCCGCCTCGGTTGTGGGAGGTTGTAGGTTCGATTCCCACCGCCTGCCGGACACCAACTGGTTCAAATGGCCGCAAACGTACGCCGGCCTGGCGTTCGGCTTTCTTCAAGGGTGATGCGCTTGGGAAAGGTGCCTGCGCCCTGAATTGTCGTCGAAACTTTTGTGGGCAGAAAATAAAGCGTTTCCGGCCGCACCCATGGCGGAAATTTCCCAGGTTGCGCCCCAAATGTACCTATTGAAGTGGTGAAGCCTTCGTGTAGGGGACAACCACCAATTTTCAAAGTACGATAATGGCTAAGAACCAGGCCGGGAGCGCTATTCTACCTATTTTGCCTGTAGGTACCCGGCGTCAGCACTTGCCTCCCAGAGTCACAGCGGATAATCTTCAGCAAGGTGGTCTGTGGTTGGACAAGAGGCGCCAAGAGAACACGCATGAAATATCTTTTGGGTTCCCTTTGAAGAAGTGAACCCCCACAGGAAGTCGAGCACTAGGCCATGTGACAGCTCTACCGATTTGAAAAAAACCGGTCGGTCTCCGGCGGCCCCGGCATGTTAACTCAGTACATCCCGCATATGTGGTAGAAGCTTTACCGGTGGTTAGTGGCCATGAGAGTGGCCCAAACCTCCTTTTTTTAAACTCACGAGGGTTTCGACGGGAACTAAGGGCGCATGCTTGTTACCCACGCGTTTCACCCCTGAGAAACCGAACGCCAGGCCAGGGTACGCATGTGTCCATTTAAACCAGAGAGTGCCTGGCGGAAGAGAGAATCGTGCTGGTTCATCGAATACTAAATTGAAACACAACACATGGTAAGTACAATGCGCAGGTCTCTTATTTACAGAATACGACGTGTCCATGGCTTCCGATCTTTCCATGATTGCGTGCAATACCGGTGTTTGAATGGTTACGTAAGAAGCGCATTTGACGGTTTCCACGTTGGCAATTCTGGTGATCATGTCATCAATATGCTTGCTGAATTTCGGCGCAGGTATTAGGTGCTCTAATACAGCTGAGCAGTTGTTAAACGCAACAGCACTTGATACTGAAGAAAAGCACCCGTGGCGAATTTAAATCGACTGCTAATGCACATATGTGGGTGATTTAAGAACGATTTAAGATTTAAGAATCACGTGAGGGATTTAGGATTGCATGTAGCAAAAAAGCTTCAACAAAATACCGCACTCGACTGCGGCTGATTAGATATTCATGAGAGTGCGGACAGAGTGTAGGATGTGTGGTCCGAATGTGTTGCGCTCGCAGCATGTCGATAGAGATTAGTAACAAATAGAAACTGGCAAGAAAGGCGATAGAAGAGGCCAAAAAAGGTGTATTGAAAAAAGTTGCAATGGAAAAATATGGTCATAAACAACTTTAGAGTAATGTATATAGCACAACCACTTGCAGGAATTATGTTCCCAACAGAAGTGCTCGTATTATTTACCGCTGAAAGCATAAAAAGGTATGCAATCAACGGTTTATTTTCCGAAGATGTCCAGTTGATTTCAATATAATCTTTTTAACTCTTTTTAGTCAAGTCAATGGAAAGGTGTACATGTAGGTGGCTGTCAGCTCAATCTTGTCAACATGCCAGAATGTCTAGATTTTGTTCCCCTTTGGGACATCTCCTGCAATGTTAAGAACAAAAAAAACAATATTTCATTATTTTACGAGACATCCTTAATGAGAGCGTAACGCCAACATAACGCCTCACAAAGATACCTATACAGATATTAACCTCACGCATTAGATAAAATGTATTGAGAAATGCATGTTTTACTACTCGTACGTAGTGAAACATGCATTGCATATTAGATTTTGTAAATGATTTGATGATATTGTATCTATAGGTACGTTTTCAGGGCATTTTGTCAGTACATTTTTCTGAACAGAAATATTACTGCTCAGGTGTTCCCTTGACGACTCCTCAACCCTACATAAGTAGGGCAATTGTTTTGAACGCATAAAAACGGCTCACGATTACGGCATTTTATTGCACTTGATATACGAATATCAGCAAACTGAATGGTGAAACCCTTCAGACAGCAATGTTCATGCAGCGTGAGCTGGTCTCCCATGGCTTAGAAATTTTGAGGACACTTTTTCGCCATGAGAACTTCTTGCGTAATTAAAAATACGCTGTCCCACCAAGAACTGGTGAATCAAAACGGAGTGAACTACCAGAAAGCACCCTACTTGTGGCACTCAAACATTTGCAGTGCGGCAAGTAAAAACTGAAATTTTCTTTCGAAATAAACTCACTCAGAATATACCCGGTGTTCAAAGTTAAGTTTTATGGTTTTCTTAAAACTAGGCACTGGAAGGCACACAAAGACCACCTGTGCAAATAGTTATGTGGCGAGGGGGCACAAAGTGAGATGATAATTATCGCTGTCACCAGCCCAATTAACTAATAATGAATAATTGACTTTTTGTTGACTGCAGTAAGTGGGTATGTTTGTATTGAAATGTTAGAGGCAGTCGTGTTTCTACACAGTCACAGTTGAAAGAATTCTTCTAGCGTGTCTGTGCTCCGAGATACCCGACTCCAAATTTTAATTGTAGTTCGCATGATTACGCATGCAAGAGAGTTAAGATCAGCGCAAAGCTCCTCCCTGAGGTGACGCTGCGGTTGCGTGCAGCGTTAAGTCAGACAACACGGTGGAGGCATTGGCAGAGATGATAACTGTCCGATTCCCCTCTGGACTGGCGGAATACAAAATCGAAGAAAACGGAACCGCTGACATAACACGCAACCGCGCAGGCTGTAACGATGGCGGCAACTGCCATGTCGAGATAATGGCGCGAGCGGAGAAACCGGAGGACAGTGCGCGTGCGCAATGGTGACTAGACGAGTGGGCATGGTTTTTACGCAAATAAAGTGAATGCTGATTTCCAGGTATTGTAAGTTCGAGTGAAATCAAGACCAACAACTGCACCATCAACAGCAGAAACCGTTTTATTTATGCTAACGAATATTTCACACTGCCGCTTTAAGTTTGGTGTGGTCATGCATAAAACTCATGAAAACACTTCACCGATGAAGATGTATATGCCCCCTTCCACAGCGACGCAAAGCAAAAACCACTCTCGCGTTGACTCGATAACTCTGCGCAGTACTTCTGGAGGGATACTCGCTCAGGCAGATATTACCATGTTCTTGATATCATTGACATCACTGGGCTCTGTTGCATAAACTCGATCTTTAATGTAGCCCCAAAGAAAAAGCCGAGCGGAGAAAGGTGAGGGGATCGCTGCGGCCAAAACATCACTCCTGCATGCCCGATCAACTGTCGTGGAAGACGTGGGTCCAACCAGCTCCTTGCCGTGGTGTAGAAATGTGGTGGTGCTCCGTCATGCTGGAACCACCCATGGCGCAGGTCATTCAGGGAAAGATTGCAGACGACAGCACCTAATATTTCATCCGTGTACATCTTTCCGTTCAAGTTGCCCTCAAAAAAGTAAGGTCCAGTGATCCTGTCCCCGAGTATGCCAGACCACACATTCACACTCCTGCGAACTTGATGTTTGTGCTGCCGCAGCCACTGTGGATTTTCTTCTGACCAATAATGCGCGTTGTGAATATTCACCGTGACATTGCGGCAAAACCGAGCCACATCTGTCCAAGTTATTCTGTGTAAGAAGTCCTTTTCTACATCATTTTTGATCAGGACCCAATTGACGAGGTCACCCCCCCCCCCCTTTCATCGTCAGCCTCACTTAGGTCCTGGTGATTATAAACATGATAGGCATGGGACTTATGCTTCTTTAGCACATTTGCGACTGTTCCAACACTGCAACCGCACTGACTGGCAATCTGTCGGATGCTGAGTTTCGTTCTGGCATCGACGTTACGCATGCGAAAACGCTGATTTCAAAGTCTTCATCGACAATTGTCTTCCTGGTCTGTCTCGGAATGATGGACTGACCCTGTTGTGCGAAAGCACCGAAACACATTTATGAAGGTAGGCCTAGTTGTAAGGGGACGGTGTGGGTGGAGAGCCGCGTACAGCCGCAATGCCAGTGAAGCGTTTTCATTCATCTCAGCCATTGCAAGTACCACGTCTACGTTTTCTTCGGTAGAATACCTCCTCCCGCCCGAAGCAGCCATATTGGCACGAAGGTACTCCACGTGGATATTCTTGGTTATCCTTCTGTACAGAAGCGCGGCTTTCCAGAAGCACTCTAGCAGAGGACAGTAAAGCTAATGTGTTCACAAGATGATGTCCCGGTGCAACCTCAAGTAATACAAAAATGTACCGAAAGCTTATTCTCCTGTTAACGCTTTTAACAGGATCATGCGTACTGCGTACGGCACACCGCGGTGTCATAACTTGATTTCGTCATCCGAGAGGGGATGGGGAACAGTTATCATCTTTGCCTATGCCTCCGCCCTGTTGTCAAACTAAATGCTGCACGCAACAGCCGCGTCACGTCAGGGAGGGGCTTTGCGCCGATCCTCACTCTCTTGCATGCGTCATCATGCGAACGACAATTAAAATTTGGAGTCGGATATCACGGAGCACGGACACGCTAGAAGAATTCTTCCAACTGAAACTGTGTAGAAACACCACTACCTCTATCTTTTGGATACAAACATACACACTTACTGCAGTCAATAAAAAGTTAACTATTCACTTTTAGTTAATTCGGCTGCTGACAGCGATAATTATCATGTCCCTTTGTGTCCCTGGCCACATAACTTATTTGAACAGCTGGTCTTCGCGTGCCTTCCAGTGCCTAATTATAAGAAAAAGAAACATAAAGCTTAACTTTCAACCAAAATGTATAACGTGGCACTTCACACGTGCGTAATACATTTGTGCATGTGGGCGTTCTTTTCTCATATATCAGTACACAAATAGTTTTCCATTCCCTCTCAACAGCCTAAGTGTGAGCATATGACAATCTGCGACTCAGCATAATATCAAAGGTTGTATTCGCTGTCAAGCTAACAGAGCGCAAAAGAGTTGTACTTTGTCCTCAGCACGCCTTCAAGAATTTGTTGGTGAAGAACCAACATACTACAACATCCTTAATACGTTGCCGGTCGCTTTGAGCAGTAAAACCTCACCATTCTCTAAAAACAATACTGGAAACTGTTATTGAACGTACTCGCGTAAGGCTTGCACCTCGATTGCGACATGTTGCCCATTGTTGGGGACCAAAAGTGTCATTCTCAGATTACTCGGGCATTAACAGCACTTGCGATACATTGTACTTGAGTAAGAGTGATTTTCATTTTGCGATTTCGTCAGCACATATATTTTATCAAAGGAGCGGGGTCTACATTAGCAAATAAGAAATGCTCACGTGCGCCTAAGAAATGATTTAAAACAAAGTTTTAGTTCAGACAACATCATTCGAAACATTCTGCACATATGTTTTTCGATAGCCGCAATTGTTGATCGGGGTGTTACTGGCGCATAAGCACAAACAAACATCTCTTGCTACAGTGAAGGTTGTTTAACAGGGAGGACACAAACGTGGAGCGAAGGAAAGAAGTACCCTCTATGGTAGCTATCTGCCTATGGCGTGGCGCTGCATAGCTGGAGGTCGCAGGTTCAATACCACCAAGACGATCACATAGGGGCGAAATACAAAAACGCTTGCGCTCACAGATGAGAAAATTCGGAGGTGGTCAAACTTAATCCGGAGTTCCCCTGTATGGCTTGCTTGATAATGAGGTTGTGGTTCTGACAAAAACTCGCAATGTAATTTTATTTTATAGGTACAGAACGCATGCAATATACGCGAGGAGGGCGCATATTATTGTTCAGATGCCTGATTTCAAAGATATCGGTATGTTAGCACACCTTAACAGGGAACATTTCTTTTTGCATTTCGTACAATGACGACCCGAAAATAATATTAATTGAATTGGATTGAGTCGCGTTGAAGGTGTCAGCCACTAAATATGAGCCAGAATTATCGCTTATGGTGCTGAGGCCATATCAAAGCTCTTTGGTTTTGCTGTGTTCATATTTCAGACAGCATTCCTATAATTCCAACTTTTAACTTTTGCTATGGAAGAATTCGGCCGCCATCATGATTTTTAGTGATGCCTGTGATATGAACTTAGAAAAGTGGTCTTTTGCCTGGCGCTTATGTTTTATCCGATGACTTTTTATGAGAATAGACGAAATAAAATACTTGAATAATTGTTTTTTATCAAGACAGTAAAATGAAATAAAGCTATTTCCGAAATGGCTGACTATCATTCCTTTGCTCAGTTTCCTTTTGAATGTGCACCACAGTGTTCTATTTTGTGACTACGATTAAGCAGTAATGGTACATGAAACTATACATAGTGATACAGATGAGCTACGTGTTCGTATTTGGTTGCTTGCAGAAAACGCAGCGTTCAAGAGTACTAAAACTGAGTAAGATCATTCCCGTTCTACAGTCAAGTGATAACATTGACATTTGTGCATTCCTCACACATCACAAATTCCGAAGATAATTATGATAGCTATAGTGTCCTTCTATGCTTGCTCCGATGTCTACTACAAAGTAGAAGACTTGGCAAATGTCAAACTAAACAATAGACCATGTACTTACAAGAACGTCTGATTCATCGTTGTCCAGTCCTGGCGAGAAAAATTGAAGAAGTGCTTCGAGCCAAATCTGTCGGTTAAGAACAATCCAAGTGTCAGTGTTTATGTACCGGCCGGAAAACCGTGATTTGCATGAACTGCCCCTAAAGTTACTGTATATAGTACTGTTACCTGAGCTAACACAATATGCATCCTTTCACATGTACGAAAATAATATTAATTGAATTGGATTGAGTCGCGTTGAAGGTGTCAGCCACTAAATATGAGCCAGATATATCGCTTATGGTGCTGAGGCCATATCAAAGCTCTTTGGTTTTGCTGTGTTCATATTTCAGACAGCATTCCTATAATTCCAAACTTAATGCAACAACCTTGATGACTTCTTTTGTAGTGGAAGTAAAGCGATTTTCTGACGGTACTGTTAAGCCATTGCTTTAGTTTTGCCATTACCTTCAAGGCGTGCGGTGTGTTTGCAATCACCATTGGACGCTTCTGTTATAGTGATAGCGTTTGCTTCAAAGAGAAACATGACGGATGCGGCAAAAAATTGGAGACGTTGAGAGCCACCTTGGTAGACTAATACAAAAGTCTCAGTCTTACGCCTAAATCTAAGCCCGAAGGAGCATGCAGAGAAAACAGCAGCACTGCGATTAAACGCACATAGACAACATAAGCCAAATATATAAATCTGGCAACGCTGAAAACATGACCGTTCGAGAAGCCTGGTTTACAAGTCTCAGTTGAACCCATTGCACTGTGTTGGTGAGTAATGTTTTCAGTATGACTGTTGTTCATTTTAGCTATGAAAACGTAACGCAGTATGACAAACGTGTTTGAATTGCCGCAGTTTAACATGAACAAGACGTATTGATGTCAATCAAACGAAAGTACACTAGATTTTTCTCTATAATCAACCATGTGCTCAATTAGCGATTTCGTGCACAGTAACTGGGCCTTCTGAGACGCTGATATCTGCAATAGTATGTTTTCTGTGGTACTCAACTTCGGGCACCTGCTGTCGCGTCGCAACAAAACTGTCAGTTTAAGGCGTTACTTTTGGTACTTTTGTTTCTGAATATCTTTTTTGGCACGTCTGCTTTCCTAGTGCCTTGCAGTCGCATGTTCGTGTTAACAGTTATTTTTCCATCTGCGAGTACCTTTTTACATGTATGTACTATGAGTCTTCGTGGTCACTTGCTTTTTTGTTTGGCTATACTTTCTGCATGAACTTTCCTGTTGTATATTTTCACTTACTTTATTTTTGTCTACCTGTTCTTCCCATAGCTGCCAAGATGTACCTGGCAGTATGTGATAAATATATAAACAAATTAAACACAAATTTCATAGTATTGGTTAGGCTGATATTGTTCATTGTCTTCTTTCTTTCTGGGGTTTTACATGCAAAAACCCGTTTTGATTATAGAGGCACGCTGTAGTGGAGGGCTCCGGAATAATTTCGACCACCTGGGGTTCTTTAACGTGCACTGCAACGCAAGCACACGGGCGTTTTTGCATTTCGCCGCCATCGAAATACGGCCGCCGCGGCCGGGATTCGATCCCGCGATCTCTTGCTCAGCAGCGCAACGCCTTAGCTGACAGAGCCACCACGGCGGGTCCATTGATCATTGTCATATAGAAGGACTTGCACAGTACAATAATGACGTTGTTTGTTTGAATAGCTAATTTTCTCCTGCGATCGTTCAGAAATTTGATTTCGCATATAAACGCAGTGTTAGAGCGTTATTGTGAGGCCAGACGTGTAGAATGCCTTTTCCTCCTGACGCTGAGGTTATGTGATTTGTGAATGCACAAATTAAAAGAAAACAAAAACAAAAACAAATTGCAGCTATATTGTACACTCACGTAGCTAAAAAATGTAACTCGTTAGGCTGCAGGTGTTTTATAGATAATATATCGGTCAAGAAAGTTGAGTCACGTGGAAGTACAAACACAAGATTTAGAGCGCTTTAGCCAAAAAACTCATTACCTTGCTATACGTGTATTTCTACACCACCATAACCACCAAGGAAAGTTGACAAATGCAAGTTCCTGAATGTAATAATCTTACTTCGAAACTCACGTAAATGCCGTTGCCTTTATTGTCGACCAAGGATTCTCAGATTGATGGTGGTGTAGAATGACCGCACCGCTTGTATTACTTGTACAAAACGTTCCATCGGTCTCCAAGGCTGCGTAAAGAAAGTTAAATTCTAGTGAAATCAGTCATGGTTTTCTTCCGCTGTCTTTGTATTAGGCATGCTATTGTTCAAATTCCGAATATCGATTTATAGCTATCTTTATGAGACAGGCTTTCTAACAAACATGTTTGTCACGTTCTCTAAAATCAGTACTCTTGTAACCGTTTCATTAATTTCTAAGCTTTTATCACAAAACCATGATCCAGTAACTCATAAAACAATACCGGGAAAATGGATCACTTTTGGTAGTATTTAGCATACTGTTCCTCTGCTTAATCCGAGATAGGCAGGAAATTTGGTAGGCTAGTAGGAAGTGCTAATTTAAGTACAAAGAAAATTTCGTGGTCTCCATTGTGAAATACAGAAGGCGCTTTATCACTTAACTTAGCAGGTTCAATTTATGAAGCACTGTGGTTACTTTCAACGCGGAAAAGCAAGAATACCATATACAGGGTGTCCCAGCTATTACGCAGCACGATTTAAAAAAAGAGGTCCGGCGTTACGCGAAGCAAACCTAGTGCGTATTGTTTCCATTACAGTGGAGTAGCCGCCAGTAATTTTTTCGTTACTGAGATTTCATTAGGTA
Organism: Dermacentor silvarum; assembly: GCF_013339745.2. Lineage (NCBI taxonomy): Eukaryota > Metazoa > Arthropoda > Arachnida > Ixodida > Ixodidae > Dermacentor > Dermacentor silvarum. The sequence continues at coordinate 139,153,464 of NC_051162.1, forward strand.
ATTGTATATAATTATCTAACTCGAGAAGTACTGCCCTAATTATCAAAGTGTCAATGAGAAAATTGTAGAGCAACATGAAAAACTCCCGATACAGCTTTCTGTTGCTCAACACGTGCTACATAAAAGTGTTTTACCGAGCGCGAAAGCAGCCCGCGAATACACGTAAAGTGCCTCGAGCGGCCAGTCGCCTGGCAATTTTGCGTGTATTCGCGGGCTTCTTTCGCACTCGGAAAAACACATTTATGTAGCACGTCTTGAGCAACAGAAAGCAGTATTGGGAGTTTTTCATGTTGCTCTACAATTTTCTCAATGACACTTTGATAATTAGGACAGTACTATACGTACTAGGTTTTCTTCGCGTAACACCGTTCCTCTTTTTTTTAATCGTGCTGCGTGATAGCTGGGACACCCTGTATATTGCAGTCTTAGCCGCTTACCGATCTTTTTTTCTTATTCGCGTATTCAATTTTGAAACAGCTGTTCATAAATGCTACAAGCAGGCGAACGTTCCTTTACCGTAAAGAGTGATGTACGTCCTACCATAAACATACAATTTACCTTGCTTTTTTTTCACGAAGAGCAGATGATCGCACTCGCTCTTGCTGATGGTTAATATTCTAGCCTCATGTAGCCTGGCACTTCACCGAGCTCGGTTTTTCCTACTTGAAGTATGCCGTAAATATTTACTCCCGTGAAAACTAACCTAACCATCTTGCGTATATGTAGGCTGCTTGGATAGAAAATTGCGAATGTATTGTCAGAGAGTAACCGCAGCACAAAGTGACGTTTCTTCAATGTTGAAATCCGTAACTGCAGCTGGAATTCCCGTTTGTATTCAACGTGTGTTATGCCTAGCTGGCCATCATGAATCCTCCCAAGTCTTCAAGTCTACGTCGCAGGGCATATAGAAAATTAAGGCGCGAAAATGCGGCGCCATAGCTCGTTCCCCTAGTGCTCACTGACGATTTATGGGCTTCGCGAAACGTTTGTGGCATGAATAAACGAGTCACAGATCACGCATGCTTCAAATCTTGATATTCGATATGGCCTAACAATGTATAAAAACAGTAAATCAATGATTATCGGCATGCGATTCACTGTAGTCGTTTCTGTTTTCTAGATGGAACTGACAAGTTTCTGTCATCGCCCTGTAGGGTATTTTTGTTGTTCTTGTAGTTACTGCATTCAGGCAGCAGGATTGTTCTTGCTATATACGTTAGTTCAGATAATTGTTTTCCTTGTGTGTGTTTGTGTGTCTTTAAACATGCAATAGTAGCACTCTAAAACTATGAAATTCGCACTTGAAGTATCTATATTTCCCGTTTTATGGGACATAATTTCCCGCCAAGCCGTATGTATCAGAGGCATATTCAACCTTTCTAATACGTCCAGACACATTATTTTTCATGTTTTCGTGCTTACGTAGAGACATGTTTTCTTTTAAACTGGTGCACACGTACGCATAACTTGATATTTCCGAATGCGCCGAAGTGAAAGCCAGCATTCCACATCGCGTTATTCAAACTACTTGCAGCATGGGTTCAATAATGACTCCTCTATTTATCCCAAAGCGATGCTAGGAATTCAACATTTTAGCACCCAATAAACCACTCTGCTGATGTCGAGGAAAACATCAGTTTACAGCATTATGAATAATGGTCCCTCTTTCTCAGATGTTCCCTCTGACACTCATTTAAATGTTCGTAGATAAGCGCGCAAAAAGCAAATGTTCGAAATGAAAATGTCCGAAAGCAGTCATATTTATTGTCAGTTCCTTCGACTAACTTATTGCAGCAAGCCAGAAAGATGTGCAGCACCCCCAACTTATTGAAATATTTTTTTCCTTTACTTGTCCGAGACTGACACAGATAATAACACAGGCGTTCCGAAGTCAATGCACAACTGTGAGTGATGCCAATTGAGTGGGACTGCTTTATGCGGTATTCTTTTCCAGGACTTCAGAACTATACAGCAGATGAAAATGAGAAGTAGAGGGCGACTTAGTCATATAACATTTGGTGTCTGCGTGCTTTGGCGCTAACTACCATAACTATTAGGACAGCTAGCGCTTCTGTGCACAACAGCCGCCTTCCAGTAAGTGGCTTATCCCAGCAACAAAAGGTCGCAATAAAATGTTTCGTTATGTACTTTGGTGTATTTGCGAGCATTTTACTTAAATACACGTATATGCACTTGCAACGAATTTATCTTTACTAATAATCCACCAACGATTAGTTCTGTCAGATGATGGCAAACATTTAGGAATAGGTCTGTCAGGCGAAACATTGTTATGCACTTTAAATTATTCGTCTGTAAACATCCATGGTGGCAGTATTGCTGGAGGATGTGCTTTGCCTCAGGAAAGCTCGCGATTCCCAGTTTATTTTTTTAGATTAAAGGCAAGCATCACTGATCTTCATATTTCGTGTTTATTTCTGGGGTTTTACGTGCCAAAACCACGATATCTTACGAGGCACGCCCTAGTGGGGAACTCCGGATTAATCTTGACCACCTGGTGTTATTTAACGGGCCCCTAGTGCACATGACCCGGGTACTTTGCATTTCGCCCCCATCGGAGATATTCATTTTTCATCCCTCTCAGACTGCAGCTATCACGTTCACCAAAGTAAGTTTTCCGTGCCTTTATCTGTAAGCCAACGTTAACGTGAAACATCCATACGTTGAGCATGCGTCAGCCCACTACTTTTGTTCCGTTTACCACATAAAGGTGAAGAAAAAAAACTCTTCCATCTAATTTTTTTTTATTTGTTGAGTTGCTGGTGCGCGTAATACAAAGGGGAACATTTGAATGTCAGCTGCATGGAGCAATATTTTGATGCGGATAATGTGCATTTTTGTCCCCTATGTTCCTCATATCGTGCTGTCATCATTACGGCACATATTTCATGGGCGCATCCACTCGCAGCGGCTTAAATCTTACGATACATAGATAGTGTAAAATTAGTTGCTTCATTCTTTCTTGAACAGTATTCAATGTTATGGAGTGAGATTTACTTGATATGCAATGATATTCCAGCGTATACTGCAATCCCGCTTGTTTCTACGAGAACGAGTAGAAAAAGTCTGCCATGAGGAAATGAATATTTATGCCATTTTCTGGACAAATATCACTTTATGTGGTAAAACAATATTTCAACAGTTCTAAAACACATCATGTTCTCCAGATATTCTTCAGGATATCTTACGCCCAAGTGGTGATAAATTTTCTGTATTCATGGCTTGTTAACGTCAATTTAAGACAAACTAACGTTCTCAGAAGAACGTGTTAGAGGAAGCAGGCATAATCTTTGCAGATGTTGCGCCACTTGCAGACCTTTTATGCTGTTTACACACACATGCATTGGAAAGTCTGGCACGTTGCTTTACAAAAATGACCTTTTTCTTGTGAGAAACTGAATCCTAGCAAATCATAAGCATGGTTTTCGCCAAGCGAAAGTATATTATTCTCGATGCAACGGCTAAATCAATCTATTCTCGCTGATCATAAGGAGTAACACACTTTGCATGAGTACTTGTTCCATAATTTTAATTCCATACCTGACTCACTCCGAGGTCTGGAGCCAGTCCCCATGAACTTCTTATCGCTCCTGAGAAGAAAAATCCGAGATATTGCCGGCATTAGTGCTTTTTACCAAGTTCTTAGGCCGAAATAAATGATAACGTTAACGCAATAATTGCAACGTTGATTTTCGAAAGCTGTAAGAGCCAGTGTGCAAAATGAATTTGTGACGTGCTTTTTCTTTGGTGTGATGTAGTAACGTGTATACGAAGGTTATCAACCTTCCCCCTCTTCAATTCTAGATTTCCTGCTTAAATAATTTTTTGCATATGTTTCTGTCATGCATATTCCAAATAGCCATCTGAGTGCACTCCAGCGTAGTACACTTTGAGGCCTTCTAGTTTTTCTCCTTCCCCCAACCCACCCAATCAATGCAGCTATAGGTTTTCGACATTAGCAATTCTAAACGAGACTTATAAATGTGCCTTGGCCTCGTGTGTTGACTACCATTACTTACTCTTGTCCCGCAGCAACAAATTATGATGAGGACGCAAATTATAAGCAATGATAAAAGGATAGGGCTCCACATTCCGGCAATACATTCCTGTTTACACAGGTCTGAGTTAGCAGAGTCGCCGTTATCTGTGCAATGAAGTGAACGGGAAACAGTTTATTATTCCTTGCTTGCGATATTCCTTAATTAAAAAGAGGTTCCTCGTATAAACAAACTTGACGTCAACATGAATGGTCTCGTCATGCTTTCATATTTAGCACCCAAAAATAGGATGCAGCCAATGCAATGCTACTAAACAATCAACTATCATATCATATGTCCGGCTTTCTTAACATAGACAATGTTTCAATTTATATTTTGAATATTTTTAGACTGACTCAACTGTTACATCTGAAAATAGTCCCACTCTTCAGTAACAGGTCTTTCCACAATAAGGCAGTTTTTATATTCTAAACCGGTTCACCACATTTTTACCAAACCGCTCATTTAATGACCCATTTATAATTTGTTTCCCAAATGTAGGTATCAATTGTGCACACAAATTTAAGCCGATTGTTTTCCTGGCCAGTTGTTACACCTTTTTGAAGGGACAGAAAAGGAGCGAAAAGGCGCTCACACATCCACTCGCCCTGCACACTCCTTTCATTTTGCGCCCATTTTTTTCTCTGGTTTTCTGCACATTCGCAAACGGCAGAGTGCACATTCGCAAACGGCAGAAAACGCATCTGGAGCAAATAGGTTCGACCTATTGACAGGGCGATAGTTAAATTATGGGGTTTTACGTGCCAAAACCACGATCTGATTATGAGGCACGCCGTAGTGGAGGACTCCGCAAATTTGGACCACCTGGGGTTTTTTAACGTGCATGTAAATCTAAGTGCACGGGTGTTTTCGCATTTCGCCCCCATCTAAATGCGGCCGCCGGGGCCGGGATTCGATCCCGCAACCTCGTGCTCAGCAGCCCAACACCATAGCCACTGAGCAACCACGGCGGGTTTATTTACAGGGCGATGGCGGAGTATGATCGAAAAAAAGGTGCGAAATTATTTGATGCAACTGGAGGCCAATGCATCATGCCTTACTGATTTTCATTTTCTGCAACGTCTATACTGCCCTGGCGCCGTGTTATATTTTGCCGTGGACCAGTCAAACCATAATAAACGTGCTTCAGAGCTAGATAGTTAGTTGTTGAAGATAAAACAAGTCAGAAAATAAGGTAGAAACAGGTCAAGCGCTAACTCGCAGGTAACGGTTACACATGCAAAGAACCAGTTGACATGCGCAAACTGCATCGCACACAAATAGCAAGGAAACTAGTCGTATTTTTTCAAAGCATAAGAAAAAAGAAATGAATGCAATCTTATATCTGAAATGCTTCTTCAGCGCTGCGAAACAGTGAAGATGCTGCATTCCTAAAAGCCTACTGTCAACTGATTTCAGCCGCAATGGCTGCCAAGAAGCCGACTGAAAATTCCAGTCACACCACACACACTCTATGTATATTGTGGGAACGCCGACATGATTAGCAGCTTCAGAGCCAAATGTGGACGAAAAAGACGACGGACGCGCGTGCAGTGGCACGAGGGACGAGCGAGCTCCAGTCTAGGCTGGACGCTATTGGGCGCGGCCAGCCTAGACTGGAGCCTGCTGGCGTGGACTGCGGGATCAAGCCGTTTCCCACAATATATATAGATGAATGAGAAGAAAGGGAACCAAGGGAACCGGTTTTAAATGCGAAGCATTTCTTAGCGAACATTTGCCACTTTGACAGTATCTATCTATCTAATCGAATCTATCTATCTATCTATCTATCTGTCTGTCTATCTAGCCGCCTACGTCTCGGTGCTCTCATGGTCGTATCGTTAACTTGATAGTTACCAAAATTGGCATAGTATGAATAGAGAGTGAGAGAGAGAGAGAGAGACAGAAATACATTTAATAAATAAAATAAATTGTGCATGTAAGAGTGTATGACGAACATAAATGCGAGGTTATGACATGAATTTCAAGACATGCGTGTCATGCAGATCATAAAACAGCCGCCTAAAATGAGAATGACCCAGCGAAAAACACATTAATACTCAAAAAGCAATGAAATGGTTTCGAACGTCGGTACTAAGGGAAGAAAACGCTAAATGAACATGGCAGAAGTAATCGCCATGAGCCTTACTCTGCAAAAAATGACAATGACTCAGCGAAAAAAAATACTCGCACTCAAAAACCAACCAAATGCATTCTGATGTGGTTACTAAGTGAAGAAAACATAAAGGATGATGGCAGAGGTCATAGTCATGAGCATGACTCAGCAAAAATGACAATGACTCACCAAATAAAGATTAACAGCTCAAAAACTACTGAAATGGGTTCGCACGTGGGTACTAAGTGAGGGAAACACTAAAGGCTGGTGGTAGAAGCCATCGTCATGACCATGACTCAGAAGAAATGGCTGACTCAGCGAAAGAAGATCAACGCCTAAAAACCAATGTAATGGGTTCGGATGTGGTACTAAGTGAAGGAAAAGGCTAAATATTGATGGTCGAAGCCATAGTCATGAGCTTCCCTAACGCTTTCGCCTTAAGATCTCTTAGGCCTAGATAAAGAGACTCATCAGGACTCATCACATCAATGTCATGCCATGCGTGTCATGTAGGTCATGAAACAGCCACCTAAGTCTTGGTGTTCTCATGGTAGTTTCGTTAAATTGGTAGGCTCCCCGCACACTGCTTCGCATAACGACGATTCCCACAGGGCGTTGGATCTGCCGACTTTTTATATCTCATGACTTATTAACAATCTATATATACAGTTTTTCTGCAGATAGAGATATTCTAGATGACGTTAAGAGGAAAAAATGGAGCTGGACCGGCCATGTAATGCGTAGGATATATGACCGGTATACCATTAGAGTTACAGAATTGATACCAGAGAAGGGCAGCGCAGTCGAGGACGGCCGAAAACTAGGTGGAGTGATGAAGTTAGGAAATTTGCAGGTGGAAATTCGGAATCAGCTAGCACAAGACAGGGGTAATTGGAGATCACAGGGAGAGGCCTTCGTCCTACAGTGGAAATAAATGTAAGCTGATGATGATATAAAGTTTTTGGGTAAATAGGTAAATATTGGTGAGTCTTATAAAGAAATTGACTGAACACACTCAAGAGAAGACCGTTTAGAACCCTTGAACACAGTTTTAAGGGATTCATCTTTTTTTTTTTTGACCTGACTGATCTTGCGTAAAGGTATTGCAACTATTGCAAGCGAAAATCCTTTTAAAGCTATGCTCAAGGCAATGTGGTGCAGTTATTTTTCACTCTTTAATTTGCCGACTGAGTGCTCCACAGGCACATTGAGGATACTTTTTCATGTCATTCCCACATCAATGTTTGATTAAAAATCACGATCTTCTCACCAAGTAAACCGGTAAAATATTGTGTTCTGAGGTAGTCCTAAAGATTGTCCAAATTTTGTAAGGTTCTCCAGCATTTCTTTTTCACTAAAGAAAAGTCCTGAGTAGGTAGGGAAGTCGTTTTTCTGAAATTTGACAGATATGAAGAAAAATTAGGCGATTGGTTAGCCATATTGTTGGAGAATCAACCCGCTATATTATGGGAACGCATCGAATTTCGGACAACCTCCGCGATTGCATGCAGCTTATAATATAAACACTGGTAAATATAAAATAATGATATTGTTTGGACAATACGGCTCAGTCACGACCATTTATTTGCCTAATATTTCACAAATACCATCTTCACATCAATCGACATTCCCGAATGCCATCTCAAAAATAATCACGCCACTGTGTATAAACAAATATTTGCGTGCTCATATTTCACTTCAGAGTTGCCCGACCTTAAGAGCCTCCAATCCTCCAAATAAACACGAAAAGTTGTTGCTCCTTCCATGTTATCTATTCTCCGCCTCAAAATTCTCATCACTGTTTTTCTCTCCCCTTCCGCTAATCCCAGCGCTGACTAGCCTTTAGACTCAACTTCAGGTTGACCTCTTCGCCCTCTCTTACATAATGTTTACTTGTTCTCTCTCTCTACTTATTTTCCTGCACAGTTAGTCACACTAATCAGATTGTCAATGAATAGACTTGAACAGTAGAATATGCCATCCGGTGTAATAATAAGAAATCATGCATAACAATCAATGAGCCTTCCTTAAAAATCAATATACACGTATACATAGCAGCCGAGATATTAATATATTCAACATCACTGAAAGGCAACATTAATTTGCTTTCATCGGAATTTTGCTAGGCTTAACACATACGCACTAAACAAGGAGCTTAACAACAAAAAGAAAACAAAGCAACATGGAAGGAAGATTAGAACAGCGCTGAAGGCCATGCAGCTTAATTATCTGAAGAAATTTCTTCAAGATTTCCAAGCTCGCCTGGTTTCGCAAAAGGCAACTTTTATGAAGACATGCGAGGAACAGAAATGCAAAGAAAACACATAGTAAAGGGAAGGGAGACACATCCTCCAATATTATTTACTGCGTACTTTCAAGAATCATCAAAGACGCTGGTTGGGAACATCATGGCGGAGAGGCGAGCAGAGTGTACCTCTCACCCTTCTTTATTTGGGCAAATTCTGTTTTCCGGTTCTGTAAATCTGAAGATACCTAAGAAGTAGGATTATGGGAATATTTAGTTTTAAAAGAAGATAGAAATTGTGATTGGTCTTTATTGACTTTTTAATAATCATTTATTACTTGAAATGGTTTAATATTTGTTCCCTCCTGAATATGAGAAATCATAGCTAACACTGGAGTCAGCGGCTCAATAAGATACGAGAGTGGGGACGTTTCTGTCTTGCAACTGCAGAAGAGTAGCCAGTGCTGCAGGGCGGATCCAGTTTCCAAACAGATGCATACAATAGCCCAATTCTCCAATATAAATTTAGGAAAATAAATAAAAATCCCTCGTTTTCTGACAGACTATGGATTTCTTGTCTCCACTTAGGCAAATTAGCTTTTGTATTTAGCATCTTTATTTGCGGTTACATCGCTTTATACCACCAAACAGTGTGGCAATATCATACTTCAATCGCATTAAAGAGCTCACCACTTTACTTGCACGTGGTGACGTGCCGTTAGCTTGTTTCATTATTGTCATCGCTATGATCACCACATAAGTGATAAGAACGTTCTTTTCACAGGTATCATGTGCATGAAATTCTCAGACATCCAGCAGTTAATGACATTACGTGCCCTTATTAGTAAATTAACTTTTTACATGATTGAATGCACTCGATCCCTTGTTGTATAAAGGTGGTTTTCAAGAATATTCGCGTGCGATTCGGCTCAGACTGTTCCGGTGATTTGATGACAAGGATTTGCGAACGTAATGTGGAAAAGTATATTGTTATGCTGAATAATATATACAGCAAGCTACAGTATTTGTTATTGCCTTAACAAGAGAACAAGAGTTCGTAATCGGCATTAGGCCTTTTGAAGCTGTGAACGAGCTCTCCACCCGCCACGGCGGACGCGGTGGCTATGGCGTTGGGCATCTGAGCATGAGTTCGTACGTTCGACTTCTCTGCTACGCAGCCTTAAACGTATGAGAGGGCAAAAAAAAAGAAAAGAAAGAAAGAAAAGCTCGTGTGCAATAATTTATATCCACAATAAATTAACCCACGTTGTTTAATTTAAGAGTGTATTGTGAAAATTATGGTAGCTCTTTTCGTAATGATTCAATCGGCATCAGTATCAGGTTGAACACTTGCCTGTGTAACTTGTTTGACCTTTACCGTTATATTTATTGAGTGATTATGAAAGTGCGATTCAACCTGAAATAAAGCAAACAATGTTTTTAGCAAGACCATTTATTACACTTCACGGTATGAAAAGCATGACCTCAAAGCAGACTAATTGGTGCTATACCAGATGCTTTTTTTTCCTTTTTTCTCCCAAAACATCTTTATTTCTGGTCAGGATATAGGTATTGCCTGCTAAAACAGCATGTAGCCTAACATGCGTTTAACGAAAATAAAACAATGTATTATCGCCTATACCTTTGCAGCCGTGCTACACACGCAGCTATTTTGATACTGTTGTATAGTGGAAAGAAGCCATTACTCGATCATGCCTGTGTCACATGCGCATGACACTGTCATCGACAAATAGGAAGCCATATTAGGTATAATCTATCAAACTCAAACCTGTGCTCATCATGATTTAAATGGCTTACGAGTGCAGAATATGTTGCAGAAATGGTTGCATAAATTTTGATGGTTGCTTGTATAAAGCAAACCCGCGTTTGTGATGAGGTTTCCAGAAATGACGTCAAGATGCTCTGACAGCAAGTCAGGGATTCCAATTCGCGCGCACCACCTTTGACCACGGCGGGCCAACTAGGAATAGGGTGTGAGCCCGATTGCCAGATAAAAGTGCAGGAACACCATCAGCTGTTTAATAACATATGCATTTTAGCTTTGTAATGCATGAATAAATGGTAATTGTGCATTTGATTGCGTCAATGCGGCACCCTAATACCACCCGTAGAGCCTCAGTAGCATGCTCAAGAGGTTTCAGAGTACCCCAAGGCGGCGGCATGTTTGATACAGCCTATGCAATAAATTTAATTGTAGTTTACGCAAAAGTTCGAGAACGTCATTGTGGTGCTAGCACAATTGCAATCCATAAACTTGATTGTTCTAAAAGGTGGACAGTTGAATATTTAGATAATTTCACAAGGTACGTTATGTGGAACTACATTTAGTCGCATAGTCCATTTTAAGAATTGTAGCTGGTAAGTTTGCCAGAATTTATTTGTCGTCACAGTTGCAGCAAAAATGCACGTTGCTCCAAATGTATGCAAAATAAATAGAGCTCACACTCACTCACAAAATAATTTTTTGCTAAATAATTCTTTTGCGACTCACCTAAGATCTACTGAGGCGGGCTCACTAGGGCTCAGAGCCACAAGAATTTCATTTAATATTGCACTCACACTCAGACATACAGTCCGGTTTGAGTCTGAGCGAGTCTACTCATGAGTGTTTCTCTTTCTAAAAGTCTCTCTAAAGATCTCTCTGTGAGTTTCTCTAAAAGAACGCGATTTTTTGTGTAGAAGCACGTACACGTACGATAATGTTCTTGTTCCATTGCATACTTTGGGAATTAATATCGCCGAACTGTTTTCACCATGACAATGCATTTCAGACCCGTATAGTTCGCTAACTCTCCGGCTACGACTGATAAATAAATCATTTGTAAAGTATGTATATAATGCCCATTTTAGTATAATTGTTTTAGTATGACGTATTGTACCTTCTATGGCTAAGAGAGCTCTGAAACGCGACTGCTCCTGCTTGGATCGACAAAGGTGTACCCTGTCTAACCACCAACCGAGGGGATATATTTAAGTCCAATAGCGTCACGCATGGCGCGACAACGGCACCATCAGGACAAGCGACACATGCATGATCGAGTGGCTTGTTTGCTGTACACAACCATTCTGATGTAAAGGACGTGGGCACTAAGGCTGCCAAGATATAAGTGATAAAACTGTTACCTGCTTTCGTTATATTCATGTAATGTTACATGATGTTTTAGCAAGCGGCTCCCCTATGCTGTATGAAATGAAATATATTTCATGTCAGTATAATCAATTGCATCTGCTTTCATCACTTCATACATATGGTAGCAACTACGGGGACAGTTTTAAAGTATCAATTTATTGTTTCATTTTTTCGCCACAAAAATCTACTGAGCTGATCTAAGTTTACGCCAGACGTTCCGCTTCAATAGCACAGAATTTCTTACCCGGAAGACGTTATCTAACGCTCCAAATATTTATTCTGAAGAAAATTGGTCCAACTCCGCCCTAATTGTTTCTAGGAGGGTTACACATAGCCTTCAAGCTGTCTAGTCGCGCTGATCCGCGAGCAGGTCAACATTAAACGCAAACAAGTACTCAATCTTGCATTCGCCCTCACCACTGCAGATAAGTCTGCACGGAGAGAACAGAAGAATGTTCGTTTTTTTTTCACACCGTTGGCATGCTTTAAATTTTACGGGGAAAGGACGCCAGAGTAGACAGAAGAGAGAACAGAGCGCCGAGTTCCAACAATTCATTTTCTTTTCAGAAAGCTTCGCTACATACGCAGTCCCACAGAAGTCATTGCGCAGTACGCAATAACGTTGTCATAGCTCAAGGTCTCTCATCTCCTTGTCAGTGAGAGCGACACGCAGACGCAAGCATTCGTTAAACATAATTTTCTTACGCTTCGATTATCTCGCGCGTGACACGATCGAAAGCAATACATGCTTAGAGCAGCCCCTATGGCGCATGGGCCTTCCTCTCTCGATAATTATTATTTTATCTTTGGTACAAGCACTCTTGGACGAGCCCGAAAGTAAAACGTGACAGCGTGTGCATGAGTGCATATGAGTGCATGAGCGCTCCTTGTGCACAGATTGTGCTCGGGGACAGTTATGGTAAACCCCTTTTCCTCATTATTAACATTAGATGGTATTTTTTATAATCTCGCAGCTTCGTCAAAAATTATCGCAACTCTTCAATAAATGAAAATATAATAAACCCGCCGTGGTTGCTCAGTGGCTATGGTGTTGGGCTGCTGATCACGAGGTCGCGGGATCGAATCCCGGCCACGGCGGCCGCATTTCGATGAGGGCGAAATGCGAAAACACCCGTGTGATTAGATTTAGGTGCAAGTTAAAGAACCCCAGGTGGTCCAAATTTCCGGCGTCCCCCACTACGGCGTGCCTCATAATCAGATCGTGGTTTTGGCACGTAAAACCCTATAATTAAAAATGTAATAAAAGAAAGGAGAGAAAAAATTACAATCAGTGTTTCTTTGTTTAGATATAAGTATACTGACCAATAAGTTAATGGTAAGCAATGACTTAGGTTTCAATTGGGAACCATTGCCAATCACCCATCGAGGGTAGGTGCCATAGGTTGAATGATACAACAACAACAATCATGCATTCGAATGCCGCACGTGCCATATGGAGTTATTTTATTGACGTTATTTAGTAAGCGCCTCAAGGGGCCTACAGAGTGTATGCGTGCTCCATGAGAATAAAAGATGTCTTTCTACTAGTGTCGGTATTTAATATTTTTTTCAGACATACCTGAAAAAGTCTTTCTATAGGACATTAAGTAGGAGGGGACTTCTAACACGGTATACAAACATGCATCATTATATAACAAAAATCACATATAAGAAAGGAAAAACTTAACCTCCGGGAAGAAACTGCAAGCAGCGTCCATAATATTACAGCATAACATCCATATACACAAATCAATGTTGGGCAACAAAAGAAAACAAAGCATGAACGTAGAAAATACAAATAAATAAACATATCACAGGGTAGAAAAAATAGAAAAATAAAGTACTGTAAAACACAAATAATCAAAATAAAGAAGTCAGTGATCTCCGGCATTTCTTTTCGCTCTCAACACATTTACTGCGAAACAAGAATTGTCGTTTAGTGATGACAAGATTTCGATTATTAATATGACCGTATAGTCACTGGTACTAACACACTTCGAAGGATTGGCTAACAATCGGCAGTGTTGTACGCAACGGCGTTCCAAGGAACGGCGTTCCTAGAACTAGTTCCTTTCGGGAGGAACGGAAGAAGGCCACCGTTCCATTAAGGGTCGGTCGCAGTGTCGTGCACGGCTCCTCTAAAACAGGAACGACTGCTCGTTCCTCGTTCCTTCCTAATCTTACTAAAACTAAAAGGAGTTCCCGTTACAAGTTCCTCTAATTCGAAAGGAACGTGTTCCAGTTACACGTCTAACATAGGAACGTGTCATTACATTGACGTTACATTTGATTTTTACAGCGAAGCTGTCTATGGCTATGATCCAGACTTTTTTGTGTCCTCGCAGAAAAACTCTCCCGTAAAAAGTGAGATTGAGAGAGCCAGCAACAAAAGCAGACGCATATCACCGGTCGCCTGATAAGGCGAGCGGCGATATGCTCGGTTTAACGGCCACTTGTGTCTAAAACGATATGTATCTGTGCATGTATCACGTAGTGCGTGACGTTGTGTGTGCTTGATAAGGCAACCAAAGAGAATTTTTGGTGCCATTTCGCTGCACCGTTTATATGGGAAGGCCACAAGTTATCCGTACGCCTGAAGAACAGCGTATATACAGGGAGCGACAGTGGGAAAGAAACCGTCGACGTCGGGCCAAGCCGGTGGCCCAAGAAGCGGTAGTTCTTTGCGCCTCTCGTGGTCGCCCATCCGCCCTGCATGATGTGCTGCATACGTGCATACATGCGTGCGTCGGTGCGTCTGTTCATGCCATGTAACGTTTACAGAAGGAACGCCGTTCCCTCTGAGATTCCTTCCTAAACATAACGAGTTACCGTTACAGTTCCCCCGACCCTTTATAAAGGAAAGGTGGCGTTCCTCCGTTCCTCCCAAAAGGAACTAGTTCTAGGAACGCTGTTCCGTACAACACTTATATATGTGTGACGCGAGCAGGGGGTGGCGGACAGAAACAAACATGGTCGCCCGAACTCTGCATTTAATCTTCATCTTCCTTGCCTTCCAGACATTGCACCTACCGTCCTTGTGTGGATATATATATATATATACCTACCGTCCTTGTGTGGATATATATATATATATATATATATATGTGTGTGTGTGTGTGTGTGTGTGTGTGTGTGTGTGTGTGTGTGTGTGTGTGTGTGTGTGTGTGTGTGTGTGTGTGTGTGTGTGTGTGTGTGCCTAACTCATTGAGCGTGAGTGCTTTGAGCACTAACCTTTGAGGCTCTCACTGCACGCAGTTTGTGACTTTCGTAATGTTATCCAAAATGGGGCAACTGGTACTAGCTAAACCCACACGTATGTCAAAAGTACCTTTCATATTTCTCTTAAATTAGACACTCCAAGCTGCACAACCGAAATTCCGAGGGAGACAGTCTGCAGAATAATAAAAAGTTGTCGCAGTTTCACCTGAAAGGCGAAGCATCAATTGCGATAGCAAATTTGTAGAGAGCTATACGGAGTAATGATATTAGCTTTATCAGCTGCATAAACTTGGACATGCAGCAGCACCGGCAACACGCAGAACTGTTGTCGACGCTGTCGGCGTTTTGCCCGCGTTCGCTCAAAATGCGTGCGGCGTTGGTGACTGTTGCCGGAGCCTCTGATATAAATAGGCACTTGGTGCCGCAGCTAAACGTCGCCTCCCTTCCTCCTCCCCCCTCCCCCACGGCCTCTCGCGCGTCGGAAGAAGGCGCGTTTGCTCTACATATATGGTGATTGTAAAGGAGGAAAGAGACGCCTACTTCTGCAGCCCTTAAGCGAGCACGGCGCAGAACGCGCGTTTGTTCTCCGCCGTGCGTTCACTCCCCGTGAAAGCGCGCGCCCCTCGCGCCCTTTCACTCGCACATACAGCGTCCGGCGCGCGGCGACGATTTCATCTCCATTGACGTCATACGGAACCTCACGGCGACGGCGACGGCGACGCCGACGGTAGAAATCTGCTTTTGAGTGTCCATATAATTGCTATCGCAATAAAAGTAATTAGCAAGTGCACAACAGTGCTAACCACCTCGTGAGCAGGCAATTCGAGTTTCCTTTATCGCTGTTGCTCTCGTGGTAGGAATTTGATAATGTTCAGCAGAAATGGCGTTGATTGTTTGTTTACCTTTTGAAAAAGTTGTTTGAAATAATTTTCCACTGAGTTGCTGCCATCCGAATTGCTTTCAGTATTCTTCTTTATACGGTCCAGATACGCTGAATCATAGAAGATGACGGCCTGCACTGTCACATTTTCGCCAATGGGTTCTCTTTTTTCTGTAACATAATGATACATGTAAATATTCTATTAATTCCTTTCGCAAAACTTGTACCTAAAGTTACATTTAATTTTTTATACAGGGTGTTTCAGCGAACACTTTCAAAATTTATTTAAGGTTGCCTGTGGCAGATAGCCCAATTCTAGTTAATGAGCTGGTCTACTCGAAGAGGCGGACATTACTTGCACAAAAAATTGAAATGACTAACCGACTAATGAACAAAAGATCACTAATTAGATTTTTAACTAATTACCTGATGGCCCATATTGCAATTTACAAATTGTAGCCGTGCTTTTCGCAAGGCGGATCCACTTGGAATTAATTCTCAAGATGACACCAGTTTCGAAATCATAATTCCCAAACTTTGCAGAAAAATTCATTGGCGTTCCAGGTAATTTCGTGTTTCAATGAATAAAGCGGCGTTTTGTTAAGGAACTAACTGGAACGCCAATGCATTTCTCCGCAAAGTTCGGGAATTAATATCTCGAAACTGGTGTCATCCCGAGAATTCGTTCCAAGTTCATGCGCCTTGCGAACTCCAATGCTACAATTTGTAAATTGCAACATGGGTCTTCAGGTAATTAGCTAAAAACTTCTTTAGGGAATTTTTTAATTATTCGATTATGCATTTCAATTTCTTGTACAAGTAATGTCCGCCTCTTCGAGGAGACCAGCTCATGAACTAGAATTGTGCTATCTGCCACGGGCAACCTTTAAGAATTTTTGAAAGTGTTCGCTGAAAAATCCTGTATAAATCTATACTAATTGTCCCAATATTAATCTCCATTTTCATGTTAGAAGCCTTTGAAAGTGCACCACCTCTCCTGCTAATACAGGCGTGACATATCAACCATGTAACCTGCCATAGAATGCAGCTGCACACATGTTACGCAATAGCCACGATGAGGTAAATAAGCGCTTTGCGAGTCATAGTGGGCTCTTCGGCGGGAGAAAATTCCGGTCGAGAAGGCATAAACTTGTTTGTTTATGATCAGCACTGCTCCGATTTCCAACGCTAAAAAGCAGCTGCTATGGCTCAATGAGACATCTTGTGCTCTTGGGAAATACTGGGTAATATTTTTAAGTTTTATGGAGTTTATAAATTCCCCTGTGGCAGATAGCATAATTGTTGTCCTTGAGCTGGAATATTCAAATAGCCGGATATTACTAGCACAAGAAATCGAAACACATATTCAACTAATTACCAAAAATTCAATACTTCACTTCCTAATTACTTTACGGCACATATTGCAATTCACGAATTGTAGACGGTGAGCTTCCAAGACGTATTCACTGGAAATGAATTTCCAGGATGGCACCAGCTTAGAAATACTATTTCCCAAAATGCGGAACGAAATACGGCGTTCCAGTTACATTTCGGCTTCAATGCATTAAAGAGCGTTTTGTTAAAAAGTGAAACGGTGCATTTCTCCATACTGGCTTCATTCTGGAAATTCATTCCAAGTGGATACGCCTTGCAAACTCACCGGCTGTTAGGGATTTTCAGAAGAGTCGCATTGCAGAGCAAGCTGCTCGTCTTAGCGCCTCCAGTTTGGATGCTCTCACACATCATTCGATTCGCTGGTTTCCCACTCAAGTAGGGTCGGTCGAGGGTGCTCCCCAGAACCTCAACGAGTCTGCTCACGAGGCTGCGCGCGACCTCTCCGACCACGCATCCTCTATAAGGAGCACCGACTCCCCCCCCCCCCCCCCCCCCTACAGCTACAGGGATGCTCCCACTACTCACAGCGAGGTTCCGAAATTCTTCTAGATGTCCAGAAGGGTCTTCCACCCCTCACCCCAAATTGAATAGGGCGCAAGTCGTTTCTCTTAGATTTTTGCAGGCCGGCACATATCCGTGTCTAGCTGTTCTACACGTATATCGCGACGACGCCTGCCCGTCCTGCGGGCAGACCTCCACTCTAGCACACATGCTTGGGAGTGTGGGTCGAGATACCCCAAGTTCAGAAAGGAGGAGTGGGACTCGCTTCTGCGTAGCCCAGCTCTAGACAAGCAAATTCTGGCTGTCCGGCATGCCCGCGAGAGGGCCGGTGGGCTAGATCTGCCGGTCCCGACTTGGGACTAGCCGGGTGCGCTACGAGTTCGCGCCCTCGCCGGACGTTCAATAAAAGTTATTGCACTAACTCACTCGCTCAGTGTCCACCTTTCTGAATAATTCATCTCAAGGACTAGAATAACGTCTTCTACAAGAGGCAGTTCTTAAAAAATCCATAAAACTTAAAAATGACCACCCTGTGTATTGCAGGTTATCTGCCTGCCTATATGGCCTACTTAGGACTGCGAGGAATGCAAGAACACCCGCGTGCAAAGTTTTGGCTGAATGGTAATAAACCTCGGGTGGTCAAAATTATTCGGCATTCCGTTACTACCACATGTCCATTACATCAGTGTTGCTTCAGCGGAAACAGCGCAAAATAACGGGACGTGAGAAAAGGGCAGACAACCAGTCTGTTGTATCTCATTTTTCACGCTCCGTTACTTTTCTCTGTTTCCGCTGAAGTCATGAACCAACCAGCCCAATGCATAAGCTACTGACATGCGGTCCTTCGCACTACTAAATGTGGCGATTTGATAAAAACAATGTTGTGTTAGAGACTAACATGGTCAAAACAGGGTTTATAATCGCCAGGATTTTGTAGCAATACGTTATGCTTTATTCTATACTACTCGTACCATCCACCGCTAACGGCCGGCTGATCCCGTTGATAACGTGAGCGGACCGTCGCTCTGACCACTGAACAAGCGCAAAAAGCGCGAAAAGGCATTAGCATCGGAAAGGCATCGCTACCAAATGCCGACCCAGCATTGAAAAGGGTCGTAAACGCTATACTTGTTTTGCTCGAACGTACTGCAAAACCTGCACTGTTTTGCATACGTTCTATGCATCTAAAACTTGTGGTTCACTTTATCGAGCCGTCAAATCATCACGATCTAATAAGGGCCTAAATAAATGCTCTTCTTAAACTGAATATTTTCCTACATGTACGCCACTAACCCTCTAGCGGTATTTATGTAACCTCTAAGGCAAATGAGTCCACCTTACTGCTGCTAATTTTGAAGTACGAGATGTCGAAGAGCGTAACTACGTCCTCATATTATGGGGATTCCGTCCTCACATTATGGGGATTCATATTATGGGCATTCCTCAACTATTTTCTTGACTGATCTAGGCAGAACATTTTTTGTCATTTCCAAAAGATACCCGCACCCACGTACAACAATGGAGGACATTATTACATAACACATGCTATCGCGCAACACCATTTTCGCCGCACTAGATGCCACGGCATTATACACCAACGTTGAAATCACCGATGTAGTATCTTCGATAAAGGAAACAAAACATACAAAGACACAATATACAACACTCCATTGACATCTGTTTATCTCTTGTGGTTGTCAGTTCCCAAATATAACTATTTGGAATTTGAAGACCAGTATTTTCGACAAAAGCACAGGACTAGAATAATTACGCACTTGTTACCAAGACAACCGCGAAGGTATTCGTGGGAACTCTAGAAATACATTTCCATATCACAACATGGACAGGGCCCACGCGTACCTACAATACATAAAATATTCATATTATGTGGATATGGCCAATGAAGCCTACCTAAATTTGTAACATTCCGAAACAGTGTTCACCCAACGTTAAAATTTATATGCAAATTTTCAACTGAGCGCATGAGCTTTTTGGACATAACGGCAGCGAGAAAACAGCCTGCGATACAGCCCTCAAGCCGCCGAAGAAACTATAGTACCGGTAAAACGCGCCAGAGGGCGCGGGCCTTGGTAGAGACAGTAGAGCAGGCTATGTGACTTTTTGTCGCCGCCCCGTTTCAAAGGGGATGCCAATAAATCATCATCATCATCATCATCATCATCACAGTACCAACCTTGGATACGGTCAAGCGGTTGCAAAATCAGGGGCGGAATAAGGGCAGTAGCAACCCCAAACTACAGGAATTCCGAGGGCTGTGAGAAGCCTTTTGCACAAATGCGTGGTCTTTGGTATATAAATTTCTCCGACTTGCATACATAAACTTAGTATTTGCGGTGCGTATCATGTACCTATATATCTATTTACCCATGTATCTATGCAGTATGGATGTATGTCAGCACCTAGCCTGTTCTCCGTCAACTTGGGTGACAGTATTCCATAGCCAAATGGGTACATCATCTGGCTGCTGTGTTGCGGGAACAAAGTTCACAACCAACCGTTGGACTATAGTCACTGTGCATGTAGCACTGGGTATGCAGCGGTCTTGAATGAGGCTTATAGAGACCCAGGATAGGATCTCTATAACAACTTGTGTGCTGGCCAGCCAAAGATAGAGAATCGATCGAGCCGGAGGATGTAACAAAAGAACGTCTTTTTGTTATACCTCCGAGCTCGCTGCATTAGGGCTATTCATGGTGGACCACGACGGAAATCAAAGGCAGGCCAACGAAGACGACGATGGCCGCTGTAGGAATGCGCCCTGCAGAGAAGAATGGGAGAGCTCCAGAGGAGAGCTAACATTGTTTCCCAGAAAACAATGTTAGCTGCCGAGCACGTGGGTAGAAGCAAATTTGGAGCGCAAGTTGGAAAAAGGAAGTCAACGATGGCGGATAGGGATGGCGAGTAGTCTAGGTAGGCGGGCTTGGTTCGTTCATTCGCTACGACCTTGTCACATCCATTGACGAATACCGAAACAGTCTTTGCTATTTCTTGCAGCATTTTTACCTGACCGTCATAAGGGGGTGTGAGTTGAATGAATTCGCGTCATAAAAAGACGCAGCTTCCTGTAGGGAAGGCTTTGCTGTCATAAGAAGGAGTGGGAGCCTCGTAGTGTGACGCAAATTTCAAAACAGAAATCATTGCTACCGGATAGCTATCAGGAGCTGCTGTGACTACAGTAGACGGTGCAAATTATTCACCTATAAAGCGCGCCGTTTTGCCACAGACGAGCTCCGCAGCGGTGAAGCCGACGTCCTCCTTGAAATAGGAGCCCACGCCTGGAATGACGAGAGGGAGTTTGTCGGTCCAATGTTAGTTGGTGTAGTGGGCTAGGAGGGGGGCTTTCAGTTCCCGATGAAGGCGTTCGGCCATTCCATTGGTTGATATATGGTAAGCGGTAGTAGGAACACGCCGGACGCCAAGCAGGCATGTCAGTTCGCGGTATATATCACGTTCGATCTGGTTGCCTCGATCAGTTGTGCCCATGCTGGGTGATCAGAATCGCCAGATTCAACTTCTGACGAACGAGGATGCCATGGTGGACACAGTAATATCTGTGAGCGGGTACGCTTCAGGCCAGCGGACATAGGGAACCAGCGCTGCAGTTCCGAGCTGACACACGGCGCCCCCCTGCGGACATCACGCTCATTCTTTAGTTATACAAACAGAAGACAATGACTGGCAGCGGTACGGTGGGGGACGTGAAAAAGCCGAAAAAAATAACCATGAAGGCCGTCGGTATTCCTGCATGGTTACTTGCCACAACTAGAAAAGCCGTAATATATAGCCTTATCATTCAATTATTTTTCGTGAAAACTACGAGCATGAGCATATGAGCATATACAGCCGCTCCTTTTTCGGGGGCCCTAACAGTAGCATTACCCGCCGCGGAGGCTTAGCGGCTACGGTGCTTAAGCACGAGGTCGCAGAATGAAATCTCGCGGCCGCCGCATTTCGATGGAGGCGAAATGCCCAAATGCTCGTGTTCCTTGCATTGAAGGCACGCTAAAGGTCCCCTTATGGTGAAAATTAATCCGGAGTATACGGCGTGGCTCATAATCAAAGTTTGACTTTGGCACGTAAAACCCCACAACTCATTCATTCGATGATTCTAACAATAATATTTGACTGGATTTCCAGCGGTGCCTGCTGCCATTCAGAGCACCTAGTGACAAAATGAAAATAAAGAAAATTACAATGCTAATCATGCAATCCCACCACGAACATATACGGTTAACACTTCGTACTAACTTCAGGAATAGCTAATCGACGCTGCACTTGCGCGTCGCCGTCCCCGGTGACACGAACATTCGTTATGCAGCTTCCATTCCAGGAAAAATAAGGTCCGCAAGAGTAAAGTGACGCGTAATGTTCACTTTACTAAAAACCATGTCCATGGTCAAACGTTTATCACCAACGAGAGTTCCGATGCAAGTTCTGTTGCAGTGCATGCTGAAGGCGCACAGCGAATCTGCTCGGCCGTGTTCGCATCGCAGCTGGCGGGGCCGAAAATGTGAGCATGTTTTCTTCTTCGCGTGAAATCATTGCGAGGAGAGGGAAAAGCTGGCAACAACGGCCACAAAACATGGCTTCTTGGAAGCGTCGGCGGTCCGCTCTGAAGCGTCGCCGCGACCACTCCTCTGTCGCACAATGGCCACATCTCTGCGCCGCTGGAAGATTCTCTTTGCGAGTGGCAGATCTCGCTGTTGGCCAGCAAGGCTACCGTTGGCTGGCGGTCCGTGAACTGCAAACGGCGTGCGGCGAGTTGCTGTGTCGCTAACAGGGACGCGCCTTCTATTCCGGCACCATGGAAACCATGAGTGGCTCCAACGAAATCAACGTCACTCTGCTTACGAAGGAACTGTCACTCTTTGCGTCTGGAATAAGCAGAAATAGAACATGTGATCGCTTATTTGAATTCCGACGGCGTTTACAGCTTCTTTTCACTCAATTGTAGTTCGCTCAAACCCTGAACCTCCATTGTAAAGTATCGTTTTCTCAATCTAAAAATGATTTACTATATGCAGTCCTCATCATTTTCGACTCAAGGAGCTCTTACAGTGAGCCAATTCTTTTGAAACAGTACCGCAATACGATCGCCTGCTGGTGCATGGCAATTTGTGCAGTTTTCTGCGGAAGACACTTCAAGGGAATTTTGCACAAGTAAATTCGCCCTCGATAAATCGTAGCCGCTTCACTGTTTTCAATGTTCACACTGAGAGAAACGAAAAGATTACGAAGTCGTGAAGTGCAATTGAAATTATTGTAGAAGATTTTAGAAATATTTGGAATAACAAACAGACGCAGTATAGCCCGATAGGCGAAGCATCGATTGCGATAGCAAATTAGTCGGACAGCTATAAAAAGTAAGGATCGTAGTTTTATCGGCCGCCTAAACTTCTAAGCATAGGCACACTAACTAAATCATTAAGCATGGTGCCACGCGCGCATAAGCAAACATGAACCCATCTCACCCGATGACCACGGAAACTCGCAGTCAAAACGCTGGAGTGAGCGCAGCAGCTGCAGTGAGCGAAGTGAGCTTCGTGCCGGCGCTCGCATAAACGCGAACTTAGGCGCGAAAACGTAGAGAGGGCGGACTCTGCTCCGCCACAGATGGCTTTCAAGACACAACCGCGTGGGCGGTCACTCGCGGCGCAGAACGCCCCCCCCCCCCCCCCCCCTCCCCCCAGGCCATCCATCCCGCGGCACCGTGCGGCCACAGTACAGTGAGGCCCCTCCACATGCCCACCCTCCCCCGGAAATTCCGGCCCGGCGGGAGCGCGCGGCCGCAGTAAGGTGCGGCCCCTTCACGTACCTACCCACCCTCTGGAGCGTTGTGCATGACTAGAAGACTGCGCGCTTCCTTCGCGCTTCCCGCCGTTGTTTGCGCGAGCCGCGATTGCCGGCTCACCGTCGCATGCTTTCACTCGCACATACAGCGTACGGCACGCGGTGACGATTTTATCGCCGTGGACTTTATACGGAACCTCACGGTGATGACGACGACGGCGACGGCAGAAATTCGCCTAGAGTGTCCATATATTTGCTATCGCAATACAACTATTTGAGTGCGTTTGGCAGAAGCACTGTTGTCACCAATCAAAGATCGCTCTTCACCCTTCCGCGGTACTTCCGCTCCTTCAGAAAATAGTTTGCACGGCGGCGTGGGGTCGATAATGTTGCACGCACTGAGCTTCTCCGTCGCGCAGCAGTTTAAAGTTTGTTTATGATCTCACGTAGTCGCCGACGCTTCCGGTTCTCGCTCGTACTGATACGCCTAACCCGGAGTTGTCACTTCACGTACGGTTGGTTAATATCGAGTTGAAATGCTGCAAAGGCTAGGCACTATTGTTAAACGTTTTCAAAGTAGTCGAGTTAAAGAAACTGCGCACGCCTTCCTTCATGGCCGACGCGGAGTAGCTTTGCGCGCTCGATCGTGTTCTTTTCAAGGCGATGAAATCCACTGTGCGACGGCCACTGAAGAGCTTGACAGCTGACTGACCCATACGCATCACTGCACCAAAAAAAAAAAAAAAAAAGCGCAAGCACGCGACGCTGGCCTATGCAGCGCATTTCCCGGTAGATACTTTAGTCTATTTTATATTCGCTGTAACCACCTTTGCAGCCAACAAATGCAGGTGCTTTCGCAGTGTCTCGTTCAGTTTGATCAAACGGTCTGTGAAACGCGTTCCCCACACCTTCCACAACTGCGAAAGCAACCAACGCTGCATTCGTGCTACGCATCTACTTATGTTCTGCATGCACTCAGTTAAGCTTATGTGTACACACTGGAACAAGCAGAATCGCACTGTGTTAGTGCTCAGCAAAGTTCAGCAAACCTACTTTTAAAGTTACATTACACATTGCTCCCTGCTTCATATTTAGTAATATTCGGCTCGTGGGGTCACAGAATTGCCGGCTCGCGTCTAGTTTTATATATTATTGCGATAGCAATTATATGGACACTCCAAAGCAGATTTCTGCCGTCGGCGTCGCCGTCGCCGTCGCCGTTGCCATGAGGTTCCGTATGACGTCAGTGGAGATGAAATCGTCGCCGCGCGCCGAACGCTGTATGTGCGAGTGAAAGGGCGCGAGGGACGCGCGCTTTCACGGGGAGTGAACGCACGGCGAAGAAAAAACGCACGTTCTGCGCCGTTCTCCCTGAAGGGCTGCAGAAGTAGGCGTCTCTTTCCTCCTTTACAGTCACCATATATGTAGAACAAACGCGCCTTCTTCCGAAGCGCGAAAGGCCGTGGCGGGGAGGGGGGGGAGGGGGAGGGAAGGGAGGCGACGTTTAGCTGCGGCATCAAGTGCCTATTTATATCAGAGGCTCCGGCAACAGTCACCAACGCCGTATGCATTTTGTGCGAACGCGTGCAAAACGCCGACGGCGTCGACAACAGTTCTGCGTGTTGCCGGTGCTGCTGCATGTCCAAGGGTATACACCTGATAAAGCTACTATCATTACTCCGTATAGCTCTCTACAAATTTGCTATCGCAATTGATGCTTCGCCTTTCAGGTGAAACTGCGACAACATTTTTTTACTATGCTCAGACGTGTGAAGGCCTCTTTAAGTGCCGTATGGTCCTTATACATATTAACTATGTGATTATCGAAAGAGGAAGCATGGTGGTGTTTCCAAGGCAATTCAATGCTTGCGCACAGGTAGTCGATGCTGCATGTAAAACGAAGCCTTCACTCGTCACGGAAAGGGGTGAAATCGATGACGCCCTGATAGACCTACACGCACAAAGCGTTACTCCTACAAATTTATTCAGAGAGTCGGTTTCAGGCCTTTTTCCTGAAGATACAAAGCCAGCATGCCCACATTTTCAACCTAACGCCTTCGCTCGTGTTTCGTAGACTGCTGCATGAGGTCTGTTGCTGAGGTCACGCCACTTGTTCGGAAGTCGGTCAGAGGCTGTGCGATAAGTACAGTGGACGCGGGTAGCTTAGTAATCGAAACTTGGCCTGCAAACGTTGCTTCACAGAACAGAACAGGTATTATTGATTATCGTACGCACCATTTCAGTGCTCTTAGGTACCGTCTTTCAGAGGCGATGCGTACGTGGATATAAGTGACACAAGCTGCTGTCGTAATCCGCCAACAGCCTACTATGACAATCGTGCACCAAGTTCGACTAGACAGATACATACAATCATTTGTACTACGATTCTAGGGCCAGATTCACAAAGCTTTTTATTTGTAAGTTAGTTTTGCCATTGGCTGGCCGCCTTCTTCTAATGATATGTCTGGCATCCGGATTGGCTAAAATTATTTCTGACAAAAAATTCTAGCGTAAGAAGTTTTTGTGAATTAGGGTCCAGTTTTCGCAATGCCAAATACAGCGACTTACATGAGTTTTCTGCAGCAGTAACGCTGAAGACTACTGTCCTTATGAGTGTTTTTAAACGATATTATCATACCTCTCAGAAGAAGCGGAACTGAGAGTTTTTTTTACATATACTCTATTATGTGCAACGTTTAGTGCACGGTCACAGCAGAATCACCGCTAGTTGCATGCGTTCCTTGCTACTCCTAGCTAGACCATACTTTGGGCTCTATAAAGACGCAAAAAACCCTTAAATAACGTACTTTTGCAGTACGAAGTTACTACGTAATCTTCTTGTCGCAAGCCAACGTAGTACAGCCGGCATGGAACAAACAACTGTTTAGCCGTAGGCCAAATGGAGGAACACACTAGCACAGTGGTGTTTTCTAAGCACGGTAAGAACATAATGGTTCTAAGCACCATAAGAACTTTTCTCGCACTTCAAATTTTATGTTATCGTCCTAACTTTAAAAAATGACCAATTAACACTTTAACTATAAGCAATGAGATGTAGTGCAAATATAATAAAAACAACTTACTGTCGTCAACAACTTCAGTTAAAGTAACACTACGAACTAGCGCCAGGAAGCAGAAGCACGCAAAACTTTCCGTAAACTGTTTCATTGTGCAAATTTCTTGCAGCAATAGGATGTCTGCTACGCTGCTACGCTGTAATTTACTTATATAGAGGGCAGTACGGAACCGCCATAAGGTGTGTAAAATGTCAGGAGTTGTTACCTTGTAAAGTTCAATCGTTTTTCTCATTCGAAATAAAACGAGCAAGTAAAAATAAGTAACTACTAAATGCGCACGCGACAGTAGGCAAATTAAAAACATAAGCAAGAAATGCTGTTTTGTAGGAAACGCGTTTACTGGCTTGAAAAGCTTTTTGCGAGAAGGCTTTGAACTTTTATTGCATACAAGATTTTTTTTGGCAATCTCTACATAACTTTAGAATCCAAAGCATATTCGTTCGGATAAGTTCAAAAATACAACTTGGTGCGATCCATATTTGTTGTACCTATTTTGCTAGAGTGTAGACTTGTGTGCCAAGTTATTCCTGCTTCTTAAAGCGTTAGCTTTTTTTGGCTCTTACCGTACTTCGCGTTTTGCGGTCTGTTCTGTTATGACACTAGATCTGACTAGATATGTTATGAATATATATATATATATATATATATATATATATATATATACATATACATATATAGATATTGAAATACGTGCAGGCGCATGTAGAAAAGTACAAAGGAAACATTTATATTCGACGCTGCCGCGGAGGTCCGCCCTTCATCAAGAGTGCGATTGCGAGCACCCAGAGCTCAATTTACACATGTTATATGTAAAAGTGACGCATATTACGCAGAAAAAAAAACACATACGCCCCCATGAATATCAACACGCGAACATTCACTCAAGTAAAAAGAAAAAAAATAGTGTAGCTTTGATTGGAGGCGCAATGCTTAAGATACTGCGCTGCTGATGGGTACCTAGCTAGTCCTGCCTTTTGGGCTAGGATAAGCACTACCAAGCCATCCCCAGCCTTTTACGGAATTTATTGATAATTGATCGATTATCGATTACTTATTGATTGGCTATCAATTCGCTATTGATTACTGACCAAGCTAAGTAGTCCCAACCATTCTTAGCTAGAATTAGCCAGGCTCAGCTTCGCTAGTTGACAGGGGTATGTGTCATTGCGCTTGGACGCTTTCTGCACAACCGCCAGGATGAGCCACAATTTCTGTTCGCACGTTACGCACTAACGTTTGACTTAAACAGCTTCGCTGTTAAAAAGAAGCGTACATTCCTCCGCTCCCACAAGGGAGCAGCGTGAGAAATATAAGTTGGAAAGCTGCAACTTTGGTTATAAGCTGCAACTTTTGTGAGACCATGAAGACGGCCAATGGACCCCCACTTGGTTCATCATCATCGTCATCATCATCAGCCTATTTTATGTCCACTGCAGGACGAAGGCCTCTCCCTGCGATCTCCAACTACCCCTGTCTTCCGCTAGCGTATTCCAACTTGCGCCTGCAAATTTCCCAGCTTCATCATCCCCTCTAGTTTTCTGCCGACCTCGACTGCGCTTCCCTTCTCTTGGTATCCATTCTGTAACCCTAATGGTCCACCGGTTATCCATCCTACGCATTACATGGCCTGCCCAGCTCCATTTCTTCCGCTTAATGTCAACTACAATATCGGCTATCCCCGTTTGTTCTCTGATCCACACCGCTCTCTTCCTGTCTCTTAACGTTAGTCCTAAGAATTTTCGTTCCATCGCTCTTTGTGCGGTCCTTAACTTGTTTTCGAGCTTCTTTGTTAACCTCCAAGTTTCTGCCCCATATTTTAGCACCGGTAGAATGCAATGATTGTACACTTTTCAACGACAGTGGTAAGCTCCCAGTTAGGATTTGGCAATGCCTGCCGTATGCACTCTAACCCAATTTTATTCTTCTCTAAATTTCTTTCTCGTGATCAGAGTCCCCTGTGAGTAATTGACCTAGATAAACCTACTCCTTTACAGACTCTAGACGCTGACTGGCGATCCTGAATTCTTGTTCCCTTGCCAGGCTATTGAACATTATCTTTGTATTCTGCATATTAATCTTCAACCCCACTCTTACACTTTCTCCGTTAAGGTCCTCAATCATTTGCTGTAATTCGTCTCCATTGTTGCTGAATATTCAGCAACAATGGCCTATTCAGTCACTCCCTCACCAGGACAGGAATTGGCCTCCCTGGTGCAGTATTCGGCCACTACCTCCCTCATGACTCCGACAATTAACTCACTTGGTTATATGACACCAATACTGTGGCCTCCACTAACCTCTGAGTGCTGACAACCGCATTCCATTGCATTCTTTGCACAGGTGGTATCTTGTGGTATCTTTTTTTTTCAAGGTTTCTATAGAGGTAACGTATGAGTGTTCAGTAAAGTATCGCCCGATATGGTGCACATAACATCTGTTTTGAATATGGCAATGAAGATTTCTTTGGAACCAGGTATAATTTTGTTTTGCTGCGTTATTTTATTGTCCAATAGAGACTTACACAAAAGTGATTTAGACAGTGTGTTCAGCCGATTTCAGGAGATCAGTGTTGTTTTATATGTCTACTGGGGATAAGGGATAATGTGTGCGTAGAAGGCGCTTGCTGGTATTCAAATTCGTGCGCAAACATATCGTTATATCAATCTGAAGGTATTGCCTAGTCTATATTACTGAAAAAGGAGGACAACCCTTCAAACCTTGTTATTATCGAAGACCTCACCGACCTAATCAAGTCTAAGCATGAGATCTGGCGGTGTTCTAGGTTATCTTTTAGATAGTGCCTATGAGCGGACAGATGTTTTTGCTGCTGGGGCCGGATTTTGATCATCCATCGGCGACACGTTTGCTGTATGTTTCTAATAGTATGAATTTATTAGTATCCAGCGAAGCCAGGCTCCTTCTCACTAAAAGAGTTCCTGTGAAGAATTTGATGCGGCATATTCACGCTAAAAGAATAAATCTGACCTGCCGAGGACCTCTCTGCGTAAACACTTGACACGTCATAGACTTCGCGTCTTCATCCAGCACAGCAATGACGTCAGTCATTAAGTTCAGCATTCCTCCCAGGTGACAATGGAGGCCGGAAAGCATTTACACTCTTGCTTTAACAGACGTCAAACAGGTCGCCAGCGCAGGATATGACGCATGCAGTACAAGTTGACGATAGTTGGGGCACACATCGGTTAGCTTGAAATTAGAAACGGAATGTGACATTTCAACTACACTCATAGAACAGCTGCTTTGCAGGGCTGATAGGTCATAAGCATCGTCCACGCACAGCTGTGTCTATTGTTTGAACTTTCTGTTTGAAAAATTCTTGAAATGAATAGTAGCCAGGGGGATTGCCCAGAGGCGTCTGTCAACACTGATTTCTCAGCACAGGATATCGATAGGTTTCCGCTAATAAAATATATGTATCTGGTCTGAAACTTCAAAGATACTTAGCATGCCGCATTTTTAACCTAAACGCGATGTCTCCTACTATAATTCCTCCGTAAAGATTTCGCAGTCTTCAGAGGTGAACATGTTGTGCCTCGAACATGCGGAGAATGGAATAATAAAACGGACAGCAACGGCTTGTGATGATGATATTGCTTTAGAATAATTTTAGCGCATCTAATGGTGCCGATTAAAGAGCCTTGTTTTGAAAGCTGACTCTCCATATATTTCTGTCAGACAGCACATGACAACAGAACAATGTTGATGACAAGTCGGCAGTGGCTGGGCCTCTGAAAGCATATTTTTCATTCATACTTTTTGTTCTCAACCCCATTTATCAGGCATTCTACACTTACCTAGTCTTTAATGCGTAAGTATTTCTATGTTGACTCACCCGCAAAAATCGTCTGTGCGTCATATAACGCGTGATGAGTGACGCTTTCGCTGCGTAAGAAAATGCTTTATTAAACGCGTAAACATTTCCATGCCTACCCAACGAGGAAACCTGTCTGTCCGTCTGTCATGTAAGACGAATCGCTATACAGAAATTCATGTATGAAAAAAAGAGAATAAATTCGAAAGGAAGAACTTTGGCTATGGTGAGTTTCGAACCGACGATCCCAATGGTGTGAAGCCGAGTGTCTTACCCACTGGGCTAAACACCCACTTTTTTTTTCTTTATTACATAGGAGTCGAATCTTCAGCAAACATAGAAAACGAAAGCGCTACCGAAATTTAAGGCGACTGAAAATACATTCAAAGATCAGGCAAGCATTTGCAAGTGTCCAATAAAGGCATCCACTGTGGCGCTTTTCTTGTGCAGCGTACGTAGGTAGCATGTTCTTGAAAAGGGCTAAACGCCCACGCTGAATACATTTGAACAATATGAATGTGTTGTACCAGAGGTACAAAACAAAGGTAAAAGGAGAACAGTTTCTATCAAGTCTTTCTTGAAATAATTGCTAATGGTGGAATAAAAGCTATCTCTAGGACCCCATGTAGATCCGACTTGGAGCATTGTAGGCATTAGGAAAATTTGAATCTCGAGAAAATTTAAAGCCAGGTACGCCACATACCTGATTCGTTTCGGTGGACGCGCGATGCGCCTTCCGTTGCAGCGTTCCTTAACTGACCGAAATGCCACGGATGTCTGAGGGCTAATGCGCTCGACGTCACGAAACACACACAGATAAGCAGTCAATGAGTTAAGAAGGATAAGGAGTGATGAGGGATTACATGAGTCTCATAACGGTTGATATTGGTTCGACGCGGATGGATAAAGTGTTAAAAGAGCGATAAGTGCTTATGATGGCCGGAGCAGTTTTGGTAAGGATGGCAAAGGCCAGTTATGGTTGAAAAGGGTCGGATAAAATCTGATAAGCTTGATGAGGACTGGTACGTGTTGGTAAAGGTCGGATCATGTCCCATAATGTTAATAAGGACGAAAAAGGCTGATGAGGATCGGATTAATTGTGACACGATCGATAACGAACGGATAAGCGTTTATAACAGTCGGATCGTGTCTGAGAAGTTTGATAACACTGATAAGATTAATAATGACCCATAAGAGTTGATACGGGTTTATACTGGTCGGATCAAGTTCGATAAGATTGATAATGGCACCGAGATGTGTGCAGATGAGCAAGTGGCACAATGCTTACGCATACTTAGACAAGTCCATTGGCGTTTCTGTCGTGACTCCCTTCTTTTTGGTCGGTCAACACTATTCGGTGCGCGTACTGGACACCAATTAAGGTTCAATACTGGTTCAATTTCGCTCCTAATCTGTCATCACTGGCCCGCACTTGGCTTATCAGTGCAGGGCCAGACTTTTGACAACCTGTAATCACCACACATGCAGGAAGAGCACAGCGGCCATTCTTGGTTTTACGATTATTTTCCACAATGCAAAGATGTTTATCCCTGAGTATCTTATAGCAGCAGTCAGTACTGCTTCAGAATATTTATTCGATTGATTAACTGCGGGTCCCTTCTCTCTATACACCATACGGGTAGCGTTCCTACTTTACTATAGTGCCACATCATGGAGCGCGCGAGTTGTCTTTTAGGAGTACTTGTAGACACAGAGGTCTGTTTTTTACGGTAATCTTGTTCCTTTGCGCCGATTACATTATTTGCATTCGTTGTATCGCCGCAATCATTATCACCGTTTCAGCCACAGCCATTACTATATAAATAATTACACCAGTTTGTCGTTACTTGTGAGACGTGAGAGAAGGAAAAGTTGTCGTTGCTACATGTACCTAAGTTGATACTTTATGTTTTCGAAGATTTTTCACGCTCTCATAAACTTACCTAAGTAACAGAATCTCGAGCAATAAACTTTGAATGTAACACTGTTCACTAATTTAGCTTTCACTAGTGTATATCCAATGAAACAAGTTATCGGCACTAGAGATAATTTAGGGTATACTAGAGGGCGCACGTTTCAGCGTATGGTGGTTCGATGCACGCGAGTATTTGTAAATTTAGTTGTGCCTTGGTAGGACTAGTTCACCGAGTGCGTGCCAGCGATGGCGACACACGACTGCACGGCAATATGTAAAACTGCCGATAGGCAGAAAGAATGAAGAGAAATGCCAGCGCTGTGCATGTAATGTCCTGTTGAGACCTTTGAGGTATTAATAAATAAAAAAAAGAAACACTGATTTTTGCCACTTTCACGTCTGCCCTCCTCTTACCACTCCCCCACAAATTAGGAATTGATGGGACACTGTACAGATTCAGAGTCCTGCCGAGCTCACGCTAATTCCCAAAAACAAATGGAACGTGCGCACGTTGGTGACTGGAATGTAAAATGTTCAACAGATGGCGTGGCGCCACCTTCACATTCCAGTGGAGCCAGCCTTTCGGCGGTCTTGTAACTTGAATCCGGAGTGAAACCCCCCGCGCGCATGCTTGTGCGCTGGAAAGTAAAACAGAAGAAGGACGGCTTAGTATGCAGTTAGATGGCGTACTCTTGTCTCCCTGTCTTGGTTATACTTTAATAAATATATTTTTTTCGGTAATGTAACCGCTTATTAAGTTTCCCTATTTCACCGAAGACTTATAATATCCATACTTCCATTAACACTCGGTAAGTGAAATAGCCTGCAACCAAAACGCGAGTCAACAGTCCAGCCCTACCATGCCTGTCAATCGCAACGGTACATCTTCGACGGCTCCATGAAGCGAAGATGGCGATAGGCGGAGCACCGACGTCAGGGAAGGCAGAGCAGGCCGTGGCCTGCCCAATAGCGCGTCGGCCAGCGGAGCGCTTACGACCCCCTGGCCAACCTTTGACATGTCGGCAATCACACGAGCCCTGTATTGCTACAGAGCTGAAGCATGTCAGGGAAAGGGCACTGTAGCATCGTAGTAGCATGGTTCTTGAATACTTTTTATCTGGTCATGAAACTTCCTCGTAACGCTATGGGCAAGCTACATATATATAGCGCCCGCAGAGGGCGCGTCGCAGCGCAGGCGCATGGGGAACCTACATGCAACGCCGTTTTGCATGTACGCTCCCTACTGGCGCAAGTAGAAGGTTGACTGGAGCACACGACAAACGGACACCACAGGTGTTCTATGCGTACGCTCACCATTGAGCAAGGCTCGACTACCTGCATCGGCGTGTGTATATCGTGGACACAGCGTGCAAATCGCCGCCGTTTTTCTGTACAGTGTTCAGAAATTTAACCGCGAATAATTTACAAACAACTTCAACTCCTTATTACAACAACACCTGCTGCTTCTGCTGTTGCTGCTGCTGCTACTGCATGCCGGTGCACATGATGTCACGGCGATCGGCGAGCAGCCCAAAGCTTGCCCGCGGGCAACCACCGCACGCTCACAATCCACCAAAAAAGCGTGCGTAGCTTGTACTAGTGGTGCAAGGCTGGAGTAAGCAGCCGAGCTGGTGATCGGCCTAGCTTCTTCCAGGGTTTACTAGGCCTGAGTATTTTCTAGAAAACGCTAAGTGCTGCTATGCGCGGTATTCCGAATCGGCTCGTCGCCGACGCGCAGATTCTCGCTTGACCGCGCGACACGATGCAAGATAAGCGGCTTCCTTCGGGTGTCCGAATCTTCTTTGGTCGTCCCATGTCAAGGCTACATGTACTCACCACAAAGTCAACGAGAGTTCTGCCGCCATTGCGGCGGCTCCGAGCTTTATCTCCCCGGTGACGTGAGGGCCAAGCTGCTCCTCCACACTTGCGGGGGCGTTGATGGTCAAAACCTGCCGAGCCGCCACAAAGGTGCCTGGTACAATGAAATAACCCGCGCGCGTTCGGCGAGAGCGCGGGGAAACGCTGACGGCGTCGGCAGTAGCTCTGCGCATTGCCTCGTTGGTGCTGCTACAATTTCTTTCTTTTTCTCTCTCTCAGACTCATTTTCTCTCTCCCGAGCATAGCGTGCGCCGCGCGCCTGCTCTCCTTCCCTCTAATTAACGTCCCATGTCAAGGCAACATTTGCACGGCACGGAGAGCAGGCGTAGCACACGCCACTCCGCTAGGTGGTTGCTAGGCAACACGCGGTGGCGCCATCGTTCAGCGAGGCTTTTTATTGCGATAGCAATTATATGGACACTTACACCGCATTTCTGCCGTCGGCGTCGCCGTCGCCGTCGCCGTGAGGTTCCGTATAGATAAAATCTTCACCGCGCGCCGTATGCCCGAGCGGAAGCGTGCGGGGACGCGCGCTATCACGGAGGGCGAACGCACTCAATCTCCCACGCGCAAGCAACGAAGCGGGAAGCGAGCGCCGGAGGGAGCGGGGGGGGGGGGGGGGGGGGGGGGCACTTCTACTGTGCCAACAACCGCGCTCGTCGCTCGACCGCACGGTCTCTTATCTCTCCCACGCGCAAGCTAGGAAGCGGGCAGCCAGCGCCGGAGGGAGTGGGGGGGGGGGGGGGCACTTTTCCTCTGCCAGCAACCGAACTCGTCGCTCGCCGTACCGTCTCTTATCTCCACACGACTCTGACCTTTATGCACGCTCAGTTTCCGTTGAAGCGATAGACCGCACGTACCTTCGCCCGCTGCTTGCTGCCAGCGTTTTGACAGTCGTTGTCTGCAGTCATTCAGTGTGATCTATTCATGTTTGTTTGTGCGCGCTCACACCACGCTTGTTCATTCAGTTAGTAATAGTCGGGCCACATTTTCCAACGCACGCTACACATGTAATGCTGCCCGGATCGGCCGTGCAGCGCTACAGGTGTGTCCCTTCGCACGCGCGCTGCCCACGGGAAGCGCTTCTCATCAACACCACCGTTTCACACGCGCCTTCTCGTGGGCATCGAGTCTCTCTTCATGTCGGTCTACTTACGCCGCAGCACACCTGCTTACATAATCAGCTCATGTTTACTACAATTCATATTGCTACCAAAGCCGCTCACCTTACATCGTATGACATTGCTGTGTTGCTATCGCATTCATTGCTTCGCCCTTAGGGCGAAACTGTGACATTTTTTTTTGTTAACGCGTTACGGACTGACGGTCGGCGTAAACAGCTCCGTTGTTGAAATACAGCCATCCGTAAAAGAAATATGGGAAACAAACACTGCGTATCGGAACAAATATCGAATCCGAACAAATTCCGAATCAAATATCCGATGCTTCCTTCATTTTTTCATATTTTAGTTCAATATACTTTTAAGCTTAGGCTTTACGAGAGAAAAGCTGCAGCTGCAGCTTTTCCCGGCAGCTGCAGCTTATGTAACCGTATTTTTTCCCAACCCGCCGTTGTTGCTTAGTGGCTATGGTGTTTTGCTGTTAAGCACGAAGTCGCGGGATCGAATCGCGGCCACGGCGGCCGCATTTCGATAGGGGCGAAATGCGAAAACACCCATGTACTTACATTTACCTGAACCCCAGGTGGTCAAAATTATTCCTGAGTCCCCCACTACGGTGTGCCTAATAATCACATCGTGATTTTGGCGCGTAAAATCCCAGAATTTGTTTTTATGTTTTCCAGAAAACGCTGGTGGCGAACGCCATGCACGAGTGCGAGCTTTCTGGTAGAAACACGGCCTCTCGCGTGGGCCGTTCTTGTGTTGTTAGCCACGTGGTGCAGAAAATCCGGCGTCGACATCGGTGCCGCAGCCGACGTTGGCTTCCTGTGAGCGAAAAATATTCTATATGGCACTATAAGTTCTTCTGTAACTAAAGTTGCTCATACATTGTCTTACATTCTTTACAAAGATACTTCTTCTAATTTTGAGACTGACAGCACACAGACAAATATCATGAAAGAAAACGCTGACAGTGCATGCCTTCTATGGTAAATTTTCTCACACTGAAATATTAAAAGTTCGAAGCACTTTTCATATTTCAGTCTTGAACAAGGCTCTTTATTGGGCCCCATTTTATGCGCTAAAATTATTCTAAAGTAATGTCATCGTCGGAAGCCGTTGCTGTCCTTTTTTATTATTCCATGCCCCGCATGTTCCACGCACAATGAAGACGCTTATGCATTTAAGACTAGGTAAATGCTGAATGCCTGATAAATCTTGTTATGAAAACAAAGTATGAATGAAAAATATGCTTTCAGAGGCCCACCCACTGCCGCCTTTCATCAACATTGTTCCATTGTCATGTGCTGTCTGAGAGAAATCTATGGAGAGTCAGCTTAGATGCGCACCATTGATGCGCTAAAATTATTCTAAAGCAATATCATCATCAGAAGCCGTTGCTGTCCGTTTTATTATTCCATTCCCCACATGTTTCACGCACAGCATGTTCACCTCTGAATACTGCGAACTCTTTACGGAGAAATTATAGTAGGAGACATTGCGTTTAGGTTAAAAAGGTGGCACGGTAACTGTCTTTGAAATTTCAGACCAGGTACATATATTTTATTAGCGGAAACCTATCGATATCCTGTGTTGAGAAGTCAGTGTTGACGGACGTCTCTGGGCAGTCCCCCTGGCTACTATGCATTTCAAGGACTTTTTAAACAGAAACTTCTAACAATTACACATAAACCATTAAAGTTACTGCGCCAATTTTTGCACGACAAGCCCCTGAAAGTTAGCGTCGTGATATTTATTTGCGCTGCGAGAATAGGCCCAGCTGTGCATGGACGATGCTTATGACCTATCATCCCTGCAAAGTAGCTGTTCTAAGAGTAAGTTAAAATGTCAAATTTGGTCTCTAATTCGAAGCCATCCGATGTGTGCCCTAACTTTCGTCAGCTTGTAATGCATGCGTCATATCCTGCGCTGGCGACTTGTTTGACGTCTTTTAAAGCAAGAGTGTAAATACTTTCCGACCACCATTGTCACCTGCGAGGAATGCTGAACTGAATGACTGACGTCGTTGCTGTGCTGGATGAAGACGCGACATCTCTGACGTGTCAAGTGTTTATGCAGAGAGGTCCTCAGCAGTTCAAATTCATTCTTTTTAGCATGAATATGCCACATCAAATTCTTCACATGAACTCTTTTAGTAAGAAGGTGCCCGGCTGCGCTGGATACTAATAAATTCGTACTATTAGAAACATACAGCAAACGTGTCGCCGATGGATGATCAAAATGCGGCCCCAGTGGCAAAAAACCAGACACCATCTAAAAGATAACCTAGAATGCCGCCACATCTCGTACCTTACACTTGATTAGCTTGATAAGGTCTTCGATAATAACAAGGTTTGACGGGCTGTCCACCTTTTTCAGTAATATAGAATAGGCTATGAATGTGATATAGCAATGGCGAGCGTACGCATACAACGCCTGTGGTGTCCGTTTGGCTTGTGCTCCAGTCAACCTCCTACTTGCGCGAGCGCTGTGGTACGCTCTCTGCGGGCGCTATATGCAGCTCGCCCGTAGCGTTAAGCGAAAGTTTCATGACCAGATGTAAAGTATTCAAGAACCCTTCTACTACGATGCCATAGAGCCCTTTGCCTGACATGTCTCAGCTCTGTAGCAATGCAGGGCTCGTCTGATAGTCACTGTCCTCGAATTGTTCTGAACACAGGAAGTCATATATGCTTTGACGGTACCCATGGTGGCTGCGATGGGCGCGCAGCGCGAATCCATGTCCTTCGAAACTTCGGAAAGTTATCACAGGGCTTGTCTTGCCAGACGATACTTTTCTGGCACCCTTGCGCGTAGCAACCCAGAGGGATTCTCCTGCTTGTGCCAGGTGTTTCAGTGATCACATTAAAAAGCAGTACGCAACAGAAACGGCGTTACAGAAAACTTGGGCACAAGTTCCGCTTGCTAAAACATGTATGCGGCCGCGACTAACTGCGCAGTCGAGACGTCGTTCGTTACCGGTCGGCGCCGTGCACGCGGGTGGAGAGACGCCGGCGATGGCTCGCGCACCGGTGTCCGGTACAGATAGCGTAACAGAAACGTCACTTTCTCTAGTTCACGGTGCAGTCGCTAGACGCGGTATTATAAGAAAAATGCAATAAATACATTGTTTTCCGCTAGTTCTTTCGTGCAAACAAGGGTCTGTCAAGCAATTTAAGCCCCCGGTATTTCATTTGGGCCAAAAACCTTGGCCCCAAAAGTTATGTTTGGTATCCCTTTAAGCGTCCTCCAAATTTTGATCCGGCTCCGTCATGTCTTGGCAAGCCAATTCAGTTTCGACGCGTTCAGCTTCAGGAATGCGAGTGGGAGTTCGCAGCGTGCGCTGCGAATGCGCGAAGACGTTCTGCTTCATGCTAGCGTGTATTTCGCCCGACCGAAGTGAGATTTGCCCGTCCACGTCGTTGCCTTTTTGCGCCGCTTATGCAGTAGTTTTCTTCGTTGGTGTCATGGCAAGAGAAGCAGTAGGCGCTGCTGCTGGATGTTGAAGCTGCATTCAGAAGGCGACCAAGCGTCACAGGCTAATCGGACGCGAAAGACCAACCGTGTGCGGGAACTGCTTCGGCACATCAGCAGAAGGTTTACCGCGTTGGAGCCTCCACGGCGTTGAGAATAACGAAGCGCTCACTGTCGGCGCTCATTAGTGTCACGATGCAGTAATTCGTTTCACCACTCCTAGATTGCAGCGCCATCACCGTCACGATCGAGCACATTTTACGCGTTCGCGGCGTCGTGACATCCGTGAAAGGAAGTTTATGGTGGACCCGGCATAAAAAACTTCCGTGTTAAAAAATGTCCCGCGATCCCCTCTAAAGCGCGTCCTGTTACGTGAGTGACTCAGTCTGGGCAAGAGACTACAAAATCTACATTAGATCAACAAAAGGCACTGTGAGCCGCGTACATATAAAAAAACCTACGAGGTAAATCTGCGAAACGTCAACACTGTGGAACCACCACAGGGCACAGCAGCGGCCAGGTGGCAGTCGAAACAACAATAATCGCGAATCAGAGAAGCAAAGTATGCAAACACAAAAATAATGAAGCAACAACGGTCATACAAAAATCCGAAACCAGCGAGCCTCCTTTGCAACCGATGCGCACCGCACTGACGAGAGCCACGGCGAAACGAATGCCCAAAACCCGTAACATCAGCGATGTCTCCGCGAGTCGACATACGAAGATCTATACGAGTTCGAAAGCCTCAGCAGTGTACGAAATCTCCGTGGTTTACTTCAATTGAGAGGATACTATGGTATACTAAACAGAGCAACGAACCGGGTAAGCTTAAGAAGTCATAAACAAAGACCATGCACCCCGAGCGAGCGCGCACGGGGAAACAACTTCGACGGCGAGCCCCTTGGATCAGTCCTCACACGACGGTGCTTCATAGAGGAGTGGAATGTCGCGTATACCTGTATAACCTAGATCAAATAAACCTATCTAGTTCCTTTTTAGGCCAAGCTTGAACAATTATTTCGGTACACTTCACCTATAAAAAACAGGTATTCATGAAAATTCTTCGTTTTTGTTTTGGGAAGAGCTTTACGGCATTTGACGAACTATGCCGAGGTATGTTTGGTAAAACTTGCCTCCAAAAAGTAGTCTCTGCTTAAATGTGTTCGGCTAACATTTGATGACCCGCAGAAATCGCTATTTGTGGATTTAGAGGAGGAACACAGGACAAGAAAAAAGAAGTGGCACTCGACTTGCTTTCTTTTGTAAGCATGATCAGAGTAGAGAGACGCATGCCATATTTTCGGTTGTAGTGTTGTGATAAACATGATGTAAAGCAAATGAAATGTGCACATATGGCTCACATATGACGAGAGCAGTCTGTATAATTTCCAAACCAAGCCATAGGAAGGTTAGAGTGACGCAAACATCCAGTTGCCTACCTGGTGTTTTCCCCTATTGCTGTTAAGTGTTTCCACAAAATATATTTTTCTCTTTTTCTTATTGTTGAATATGCTTACATACTCAATGTGTCCTACACATTTAGGTAGCAAACAAACATTTTTTGCTCAAGTACTTATATGTGCCGTGCTTAAACTAATATCAAAGACATGTAGTTGGTCTTCCCCGCTCTCCTAGCTGAAAAATGTGGGGCTCATTGTTTATGTTTCGTTGAACTTGAAAGAGTAACGTCAGTGATGAACGATAGGCGCTTAATTTCTGTTGGCAGTTGAATTTCTTGTACCATTTCTAAATCTGTGGAAAAAAGAGGAATCTTCAGTGTAAAAAGTTCAGAATATGTAACGTTTCTTGATTTAACTCAAGCACTGAAAATATTTTCTGAACCATTGTTTTTTTCTCTATTCCATGCATTCAAGGTTCGAGTGGCCTTCTCTGTATTTGTTGGTGTGAACTACACAGTATACTTTGTTGACATTTCACAAAAATAAGGGGAAGTTTATGGGTAATACGCCGGCAAACTCCAACACGTCAGAGCTAAGTACGGGTTTGGGATAAATAACGTATGAAAATGTTCCGCAGCGTTATGAGTGCATTCCTCGAGCGGCGGCCAAATTTACCCTGCTGCTTTCATATAAATACAATTGCCACAACGGTCATATTCAGGGACCTAGATGAGATCATTTTTGCAAAATTTTGTCTTAAGGTAAACACTTGTCTAGTAAATGCAACATATGGGGGGGGGGGATTACAAAGTGCTCGAATGTTTCACGCTGTCGTTAATTATCTCCTTCGTTCCCTTAATTGCAAAGATAACTTTCCGTTAGACAGCATTTATCTTTTGTATAAATACGGAGTACCTTCACTTGAATGTCTCATAACATTTTAACATTTCTGGCTGTATAAAAGTCCACAATTGTTATTGTAACGTAGTTTTTTCGGTTTATCATGCGCAATCGAGGTTGACCTTGTGTCTTCAGTGAACTCAAGTTAAGCTTTTTTTAAGTTTGCTGACACAAGAGCCATGTAATGGTTGATGTGTAGGCAAAGTTCAACGTGGCTTGGTAACCGGCAATTTTCGCAATCATTTAGGCATGTAATTGCTCTGGAGCGTTAAGAGTCAACGTGACGAACAGCGCACAATTTAGCCCGTTGTCCTGCCGGAACTACAGTTAGCACCAAGATAGAATTCTGCGGTAATTGGTGGAAGGCTATGGCAAATCTTTGCGCGAAAATAGATTCGAATTGATTGGATACAGTTATTGCAAAGATTTCTTAATCATATGTGAGCCACGCATCCCAATGCCTCGAGATACCTGTAGGTTAAACCAAGTTTATATTTGCAGAAAGCGGGGTCATGGTAAATATAATGTGCGCCAAAATGTACACGTTTTCGGCCTCAGTTGCAAAGGTTGCAAACAAATACTGAACCCCCGTTATTTCCCCGCTTTCATGCGTCATCCGACGTTCATTGAACGTTTTCCGATGTCCTGGGTGATCTAGACAAAGGATCAGTCTTATGTTTGGTAAAAAAGGGGGCACATTATCGGTAATGTGTAACCAAAGTATGTGGACTAAGTGCGGCCTTGGAAACAACCTGCACATGTCAGTGATCAGTAGCTTTGTAATACTGATTTTTAAACAATGCAAATTTTATCCTGTTGTCCTGGGAGAAGTTTAAACGCAATAGAAATTAAATTAGGCAGAAATAGGGGGCGGATGCACTAAAGCTATTCTCTAGGCGAAGTAAATGTGTGTGCAAGAAAAACTTCGTAAGAACTTAGCAAGTGGCTCCATAAAGTAAAACTATTCTAATTTGTCTTTATTCCAATCTCCTCACCTCAGCTCTACATAACTGCCGAAGCAAGCACCGGGCGGTGACACACGGCATTGTTTGGACAGCCCAATCAAAAGCTATTCTCGTTGATGGGGTAATATTGTTTGCTTTCAAAGCGAAGAGCATTGTCATCCGGATTGGTTTCACAGCGACGCTGTATATTACTAGGATCTCAGGATTTATTCGTTTCCCTAGACAGGAAACTTCACCAATCACAGCGGAAACCGCGCGCCGCGTGTGCCACTTTGTTCTTTGCAACACTACCAGTAGTACTCGCCTACGTGCATCTGTGGTGGCGCCGGCCGTGCGGGGCAAAGAAGAAGAAAGAACCAGAATACTCGCCTTCGGGCATAGCGTTCACCTCAAGTATTTCCCGGTAAAGATTATGGTTTCATAAGCTGCAGCGGCAACTATAGCATACGAAGGAGGGAATGACAAGACTACACTTTCATGTGTAAAGGAAGAAACCGCCTAGCTACTGATTTCATGTGTGTTGTGATAGCGCTAT
This sequence comes from Dermacentor silvarum, assembly GCF_013339745.2. Taxonomy (NCBI): domain Eukaryota; kingdom Metazoa; phylum Arthropoda; class Arachnida; order Ixodida; family Ixodidae; genus Dermacentor; species Dermacentor silvarum. Next base: position 139,195,934 of record NC_051162.1, read on the forward strand.
GGAAAGACCTCGCACAGTTAGGACTCTCGAAGACCAGCGCGAATACAATGAGCGACGAAAGGAACAGCAACGTCAATATGCACATCGGCGTCGTGCTCAGGCCCGGCTGGACCCAGTTCAAGGCTACGTCACATTAGTCTATCGGATCAGGTTATACAACCGCTTCCGTGGCTAACCACATTCACAGCGTGTACTGGAACCCATTTATTATCTAATTGGCTGACAAACGGCGAGGAGCACGTAGAATTGGAAAGGTTTTCGGTAGAACCGAGCTAGCGCATTGAAAGTAGATAACCCGATGAGATGAGCGGAGTGGTGTCGGCGTCTGCAATTGGGCTGCTTTCACTTGCTTGGCTTGCTGTGACTGGTCAAAAATAGCGGCGGCATGCAACGGAAGGGTAAAAATGCGGACAGTACTCCTGTGAATATTAGTTAGTTGAGCGATGCCGTATCTGTGGCTGAAAAAGCTAGACAACGTTATCATCATAATCAGTCTATATTCATTTCCACTGCAGGACGAAGGCAGTGGAAATGCAGATCTCACTGCGATCTCCAATTACCCATGTCTTGCAGTAGCTGATTTGCTGATTGAGTTGTGCTGATTTGCTGATTGATGAATAGCTGATTAAGTTTTCTGCCATCTTTGACTGCGCTTTCCTTCTCTTGGAATCCATTCTGTAACTCTAATGGTCCACCGGTTACCCATCCTTCCTTCATTTCTTCCTCTTAATGTCAATTGGAATATGGACTATCCATCCCCGTTTGCTCCCTGTTCGACACCGCTCTCTTCCTGTCGCTTAACCTTTCAGGGTCAATGTCGTACATGTACGGCCAACGCGAACACCTTCAAAATGGTCAATTACGTACATGTACGTTATCGCTTGTACTATGAAAAAGCGTGCCTCTTTCGATCATTTCTTTCGCTTGGCACGTGCTGCCACTCGACGGAAACACGTGGAATTTTTTACTTGCGCCAATGCCTCTCCGTTTCTTAGTTTTTTTTATGGTAATGGCGCGTCGGCTATTTCTCGCGCATCCGGGAGCGAATCTCTTTCGATCATTTCTTTCGCTTGGCATGTGCTGCCACACTACGGGAACACGTGGAATTGTTTACTTGCGCCAATGCCTCTGCGTTTTTTTTTACTTTGATGGCAACGGCGCGTCAGCTGTTGCTTGCGCAACCGGGCGCGCGCCCGCGCGGCACCAGCGGCAAGTTACGGTTTTCTCCTGTGGCGGATCCCGCTTGTTGCACGCCCTAAACTGATGGCTATCTGGTTTCAAATCTCCTAAAGGGTGACCGCTTGTTACTCGATCGCTATCACCCACCGTGGCGCGATTACACCTGTTCCCAGGCAGGCGCGTATATACACAAACGGTGGTGCCGTTTTTGCGTTTCCTTTTTTCTAGACCACAAAAGCTCTATCGCACCTTGTTGGCGACAAGACTGCAACCATGCGCATTGTCGGATTATCATGTACACGTGCGCGCTTGATGCTCCTAGTGCGCATGTCATGTTTTGTATCGGCCCTTATTTAAGCAGGGCCTTGTCTCAGAATAAACACACTTTGTTCCCTGCATCGCAACTGTCTACAAAGACGAAGGCTTCTCACTTGTGTCGGTTTCCGGATATGCACACAACCATTTTTCAGTGCGCTTGATGATGATTGCATTTTATTGGCGCAAGGGCATCTAAGGCCAAAGAGCGCCAGGACATGTGTCTTGATTTAGCAAAATTATGAGTTAAAAACCGATTTAAAATAGAGGCTGTATAGACGCCTACGAAGAAGATCGATCTATAGTATTCGTGAATGAATTGTAAAATAATGACTACAATAAATATAAGGCCTTGGGTGCATTGGCTACAGATACAGACGGTAAATTATTGTGCATAGTCCGAGTCCCTTGCTGTACATTCTTCCTTGCGCAAGAAGTGCAAGGGCTCAGACTTACTTTTGTGCATCAGACCATACCTCACCTGTGAGGCACAATCTGACGGTTAGGATGGAATGAGATGATGTCTAGAAAATTGACTTGCGCAAGATAATTAAGCACTCTTTTAAAGTGAAAAAGTGCGTCATCTGATAAGAACATCGAGGGATGGGGTGGTATATGATGTGTATAAAGTTCCTTAAAATGAGCTACTCTGTCTCGGTGAAGTTCAGGACATTGAATGAGGACATGTAGGACTGTTAGGTTCTCGCCGCAGCGTGTGCACGTTTCAGGGTCAGTTGCAGTCAAGAGGTATTTATGTTTCCCATAAGTGTGTCCTATTCTGAGTCGTGCCAAGGTGACTTCGGTGTCTATCAAGCTTTAGTGGGAAAGATTTGGTAAGTTGTGGTTTAAGCAGGTGCAGCTTATTTTCAGCTTCTTTGTCCCATTCAGCTTGCCAATGATTACGGAGCGCCTTTCGTACCGCAGGTTTCAGGTCTACGCCAGGTACCCAGCCTACATCAATTGTGTCCCGATGAGCCGCTTCTCCAGCATTTTTGTCTGCCATTTCATTGCCTGCGATCCCAGAGTGGCCTGGCACCCAGCATACAACAAGAGCAAGGTTTAGTTTATACGCTACTTGTATGTGTTTAAGGAGCTTGTTTAATACAGGGTTTCGGCTTGCTTTGCCACAGGACAGGGCTGTGACAACGCTTAAAGAATCTGTGTATATTATAGACTTTTGTATCTTGTGCTGTACTATGTACTCAACAGTGATTAGAATACCGTACGCTTCCGCTGTAAAGATGCTGCTGTGATTATGCAAGGTTTTACAGTTGGAGAAGTTTGGGCCATGGGCTGCACATGATACTGAAGTTGCAGACTTTGAAGCATCAGTAAAAAATGCCATAGACTTATGCTTGTCTTCAACGGCCAAGAAATGTTGCTGGATGAGGGCACTTGGAGAACTCTTTTTGTTAAGCTCTTTAAAGGACAAGTCAGAGGTGACTGGACATTGCTCCCAAGGTGCGATGAGTTCAGCGTAGTCACTTTCCTGTAGATCTGTGAAAACTATTGCAAGTTTTTCCGCAACCGACCTCACTGCTAATGGGAACGGCGGGGCGTGTGAAGGTCGGTTTAAATACAACTGATTTGTGGACTGATCATTTATGAGTGCTTTGCATGGATGTTGTTTTAGCGACATGATTCGTATTGCACAGGTGATTCCAAGATATGTACGCTGATAATCCAGTGGCCACTGATCCGACTCTGCATAGAGGCTTTGGACAGGGCTGGTACGAAAGGCACCAAGTGCTAGGCGGATACCCACGTGATAGACAGGGTCGAGTAGCTTAAGTGTTGTCTTTAAAGCTGAGTGGTAAACAATACATCCATATTTTATGCGTGACAACACAAGGCTTTTAAAAAGATATAGGAGACAATACCTATCTGTTCCCCACGATTGGTGAGATAGAATCTTTAAAAGGTTCATAGTTTTAAGGCATTTCAGCTTCAACTGTTTTATATGTTGGATAAAAGTAAGCTTAGCATCAAAGATTACACCCAAAAATTTTTGTTCTTTTGCAACAGTCAGGCTTTTCCCATTCATCGAAATGCATGGGTCAGGACATACCCCTCTTCGTCTGGAGAAAAGCACACAAGTAGTCTTTTCTGCATTGAATCGGAACCCATTTTCATCTGCCGTTCACATATGGACAGGTTGCATGATTTGAAACAGATTTGGATGTCGTCCACATAGACAGAGTAAGATATTGTAGGTGGTATAACAGAGCGGAGAGAGTTGATTTTAATTATAAAAAGTGTGCAGCTTAGCACTCCTCCCTGTGGTACACCGTTTTCTTGAACAAAAGTGCGCGATAGTACAGTGCCAATTCTTACGCGAAACTTCCTTTCAGATAGGTAATTTTGCAGAATGTTCAGCATACTACCACAAATTCCATATAACGACAGGTCTTGCAGAATACCGTATCGCCAGGCAGTATCATATGCCTTCTCAAGATCGAAGAATATAGATAGACAGTATTGGTTGTGTACAAATGCATCACGTATATATGATTGGTTGTGTACAAATGCATCACGTATATATGAAGAAAAACAAGATTATCGGTTGTAGACCTCGCTCTTCGAAAGCCAGATTGGTGAGGGTCCAATATACCATTATATTCCAAAAAGTAGACAAGGCGGGTAATCATTTTTTCAAATACCTTAAGTAAACAGCTAGTGAGTGCAATTGGTCTGTAACTGTTAACTAAGGAAGGGTCTTTGCCGTGTTTGAGTATTGGTAAGACTATTGCCTCTTTCCAAGAGGAAGGTATATGACCAGTTGCGAAAATCTTTTTGTAAAGACCTAGTATACAGTTTAGGGTCTCATCAGGCAGATTGTTTATTATTGCATATGTTATTCTGTCAGAACCTGGAGCTGAGCTGCCGCAAGAGCCTAGGGCAAGCTTGAGTTCATGGAAAGTTAGTGGTTTGTTGTAACCTTCTGATGACGACTTGCTTGGACGCAGAGGAATATTTTCAGCTATTCTTTTATGGTGTAAGAACTTTTCGGAATAATTTTCCGAGCTTGATACTCTCTGAAAGTGCTCACCGAGAGTGTTTGTTTGATCTTCTATTGTATCACCAGAGCCAGTGATGAGAGGAAAAGAATTTGGGCGTTGTCCTTTTAGTTTACGTACCCTATTATATACTTTGCTCGCATCCGTGTACGAGTTTATTGAGGATACGTAACGTGTCCAGCTTTCTCTTTTGGATATTCGGTGGATACGGCGGCCATTCGCTTTGCACCGCTTAAAATTTATTAGATTTTCTGTTGTTGGGTAGCGTGAAAATCTGCTCCATGCTTTGTTCTGGACTTTCTTTGCAATTTCACACTCTTTGTTCCACCACGGTTTTGGATTGACTTTATCTGTGCACGACTCAGGTATGCAGTTTTGAGCAGAACAGAGGATATGTTCAGTGATGTAGCTGGGCAGTTCCTCTACACCTAGGGGGTCCACCTCTTCCAGGCACAGTGTACATAGGTTTCTAAATTTCGACCAATCTGCACTATGAAGTCTCCATTTTTGGGGGTAAGCTGGTCCATCGTGTCACTTTGTTGTTTCCAGGAGTGTTGGGAAGTGATCGCTCCCATATGGATTACTAATAACTCTCCATTCCAGGTATGGAAGAAGTGATGCTGACCCTATGGCTAAATCTATACACGAGTACGTGTTGTGTG
>NC_051162.1:139201206-139230233 GCF_013339745.2 Dermacentor silvarum
GTAGTTTGGAATCAAAACAGTTTATAATCATTTTACGTTATAGCGCCCCTGAACACTGAATTATATACAATGAAAAGCAGCTTTACTCAGTTATTCCAAGTTTTAATTTATTATGAGGGTGAAAATTAAACATGCGCCTTCCCTTGATTTGGGATGGTCCTGTGGAAATCGTTATGCTACTTGTAGGTTCGCTCAATATGCTAACCTGCGTGTTTAACTTTGCAGGCACTGCCCTAAGCCGACAACGGAAGTGGTTCCGGCTTGCTAACCGCAGGGTCAAATGATCCATGTATACACATATCTTTGCGTGGATCCCAGTAAATGATCATGCAAAGAAAACATGTTGGAAATAAATCATTACTGCAAACATAAATATAAGCGTATTTTCCAGGCATTTTGTCCACTTTATGGAGGAAGGCCAAACGGCGTTCACTTTTGGCGACCACAAGGAAGAGCTATCAGTGGGCTAGAAGTTAAATAGGGGTCGCTACTCTCATGCTTCAATTTGCTGGCCTCACATGAGCTTATGTGCTGCATAGAGAACCCACCAACACCATAGAGGCCACAACTCCTATTGATGGAGCAGAATTTCCAGCACCTGTACGCGGCGCCCGGTTTTTGTAATGATGACGACGATGGTGAGGGGACTGCTGGAACGCCGCGGGTAGCTGTGGGCCATAGCGCGTTTGCGGTTCTCAATCGCCTGCGATAGCAGGTTCCTAGAGCGCTGCAGCCATATTGTCATCTCTGAAAGACAATAAGTTTGTCTCCTTTATTTCGGTCACACTTCAGGTCATCGAAATATACCATGCAGATAATTTTGCGAGAGCAACCTGTGGCGCTGTCTGCTTCAAGGATCCTGCAGCGTCGTCTGCTTTATTGTACTTGCAACGCCGTGCAGTTGGCCAAACTTTTTTCTGTGAGATCTGCGTAACTATACATGTTTTAGGAGGACCTGAGACAGCGTCTGAAGGGGCAAGACGAATTGTAGTATGTGTACTTTCTTTAAAAGGCAAGTAAAACGTTTGTACCGCATGGTAGCCCCATACTTGGCACTGTATTTATAGCTTGCCTTCTCAAACGCGATCGTCGTTTGGTCTTAGCTTACCAGGATTGAAATAAGTGCAATAAAATTATATTTAATGTTTTCCACGCTGCACGGCAGTTGCGGGGAAAGTTCACGTTCCTGCGTCTTTACGTAAGACTCTGTCCCGAAGCAAGTATCAGCAGCATTCCACACTGACAATGGTCACACTCCGCAATATAAGCAAATAGTGGTCCAGTGCAGTATGAACGAGATAGAAGCAATACATTTTATATCGAGTGAGCAGCCACTTACAGGCACTTTATTATTTTCGCCCTCGCAGTCACTATAATTTGAGTACCCATGTACGACGTCGCCGAAGGGGGCACCAACTCTGTTAGCAACGACTGAACGTGATTCTTGTGCTGCCAAGTGGCAGTTCAAGCACCCACACATTGCGTGAACGAAAAAAAATACATATATGCAGATCGCACGCACTGCTGCAATCGATGTACGCGAAGCTTTCGGTGTTTTTTGCGTTCATCGACGGTATTTGGCAGTGATGTTGACGACGTGCAACAGTCGTGATGTGATGGTAAATGCTACCTTGCCCGAACGCCTTGCGTTTGTCCACGTAGTAAGCAGAACCCAGAGAGATGTGTCATTCATTCGCTCATTCCCTTACTGAAGAGAGTCCAAATGAGCAATACTTTCTGCGACGCATTTTCTTTCTCCCGTGTCGTGATAGGCGAACTGCCATGATCGCATAGGGGTAAGGTTAATCACCAGTTTCCTGACTGCGTCGGTACGAGATCCGGTTGCACCCATTCGCTGCCTCTTGTACCTCTACTCTCTAATATTCTCTCTACCTCCTTCCTCCCTGGACGGTTGTTGCTGTTGTGCGGCAGCATGGAGGCAATCACGGCAGGTCCTGAACTGTTTTTGTGGAAGTTCACGCCTAGTTACGACGTCCAGAGGCCATTGTTGCGCCCCTCAGGACGCGTCACAGGGCATAGTGACCGCGCTCTACCGAAATGTCGTCGACGTCGCCTATCTCGTCTCCCGCACCGCTGCCGTGAGCAATCAAAGAATCCCCTTCCCCCCTCTCCCCCACAACGCGGCGTGAAAGGCAGATAAAGAAGAAGCAGTGTGAGAGTTGAAGGAAGAGGCAAAGAAGGGTTCCATTTTAAAAAAAAGTGAGGCATTGATACTTGCGGAGCCCTGTTTCTGTGCACGCATTTATAGGCTGCTTTGTCTTTTCGCGATCACGAGAATTCGAATGTGCCTCATTGAATTCTGTGTAAAAACAGGAACCGAAAATTGTCAAGTTCCGTGCAGTCTTTTTTCTTTGCCGTAACGGGATAATTGCTGCGGAAGTTACGACGTCAGCAAGTGCACCCGAACGTTTTCCGCTGACCTTTCTTTTGTATCGAAAACGAAGTTTTGGGTACGGGTTGACCTCCGGTGGGCTTTCGATCAGTGCGGAAAGTGAACCAAGCAGACGCAAATTAAAGACAGCGAAAGGTCGTAAACGGCACTGATTTTCTGTTACCACAGGCCCGAATCGCAGGGAAGGCACAGTACCACGTAGCTTACAACAAAACGAATACGCACGCAAGCAAACTTCCTAGGCACGAAATTGTTTTGATTTACAGTCACTATTCTATACTATCGTTTCTCAGGCGCAGCAGGGACATTGTGTTGCGTAATGTATTCCACACAAACACAAACTTCTTGCGTCTCCGTGAGCGTCGATCGTAGGGCTCTTGAGTAAGAAGCTTCCTCTTGCACGGTTGATGCGGCAACCAACGACGGCACAGTCTGGACGCCTGACTCTCGGAATAAGAGGCTGTAAAAAATCTGGTCCAATAACACCAAGATTAGGGTATCTCGAAGGAGCGGCGGATGGAATGAGTGGCGGAACGGTGAAGAACTGGCGTCACTTAACTCTTGCCGTACCGCGGCCATTGGGCTTCGTTAGCGCTCAATCGATGGTTTGAAAGGCCGCTTTCGAGAACTTCCGCGCCATTCACGGACATACTACGCTATGAACGATTAAAGGAGCATAATATTCATGTTTTCAAATCCGTTTTTGGTCATCTCGGTATTCATTGCAGAGACCACCGTTGCAAACCCTTGTTCGATAGCAAACAAATTATCAGTCGCAACAAAAACATACTAGAGAAATCATTGAAGCGCTTGAAATTCACAAATCTGGGGAGCACTGTGTTAGTGTCCCTACATTGTCACTGTGCGATAAAGAAGTGCAATATTTAACCACATTATTTGCCATATCTTCTGCAAAGTAAACATGGTCCCATTTAACCATATACCTTTGCCCGTTTCATTTTCTTTATGATTCACTATAACTGTGAGACCGCAAGGCTTGTGCTTTGATTTACCTGTTAGTTTCATGCAGCTCCAATGTCCTATGTCAACGCAGCTCCTTCTCAATCTCTTTCCTAGTACGAATAAAGCCTCACATTCTTCAACCATCGATTTTTCCAGACAAAGCTGTTTGGGCCTGTTAAGCTATAGTCTGCAGAAGTTTTAAGGAGAGAGAAGAGGGAGAGAGGAGAGAGAAAATGATTTAATGAAAGGCAGGGAGGTTAACCAGGACTGAGCCCGGTTGGCTACCCTACACTGGGGGAAGGAAAAAGGGGAGAGAGAGATTAAGAGAAGAATAGAAAGTTCACTCTTGATATCGCCGACGTACTGTTCTATCACTGATTATCAATCAGTCCGGGTCATAGACGGTCACTCAGTCCTGTCGTTTTTAAAAATCGCAGCAGCGCTTTTGTGGCCTTTTGCAGCTGTGATATTCGAGGCCATGGCAAGATCTGCTCAAAGTGAACGGTCTTCTATCTAGCCTATGAGAACGTTGCAGGTATGTCTTTCGCTTTGAAAAGATGGACTCATAGTAGGTTTCTATAGTCTCATCACCACAGGCATTACACTCGGCGCTCAGCCATTCCAATACGTGTAAGCATTGGTGAATGCAACACCCAAGCGTAACGACTTCCCAGCGAGCGGTGTGCTTCTTAGTCGGCGTCCCGACGTTCCCACGCTGTTTGGGCCTGACCCCGCCGTCTATAGGCCCAAGCTATAGTCAAAGCAGCTTATTAGGACCAGAAGCTTTTAAGGAGAATACCGCCTACATGGCAGAGTGATGTTGAAAATTTGGATAAGAAGTCGAGCGGACTACATCTGGACCTGTTATATATGATGTGTCTTGTGTAAGAGCCAAACAAAACTAAACAGCTAGTATCGAGCGGCACCAGCAGACACGCGCACACTTTGTTCTCAATAATATGCTGGCGTAAACCCGTAAAGGAGAATTTCGTACTGAAGACTGACGATGGACTGACTATGCCTCAGGGCGTTGTCGTTAAAAGTGTCGGTAGTGCAGTCATTGCCGCAAGTACGAAGCCTCGCAAGTAATGAAACCAACGCTGGCCGATAAAAAGCCTGATTGGCAGATATTTAAGACAAAATTTATTAACTCACCAAAATTTACACAGTAATCAAAGAGCTTGTGGATGGTGATCACCAATCACTATGCAACGAATGCGAAGGGGAACCGAGGGGCCCAATTTATGTTACACACTACGTTATGAAGTTATGAAGATATGAATTTTGGAAGTGCTTTGATTCCACAATCGATCACAATTTGTCTATTTTTTCACCTCGTAGAGTCCTGTACAACAGCCAAGGCGATCTGTATTTAATGAAGCCGACAGATCACACGCCCGCTGGGAATCGATGTTATGCGAAGCAGTGTGCAGGGAGCCTACCAAGTTGACGAAACGACCACAAGAGCACCAACAGGAAGGCGGCTCTTTCCTGACTTACAAGACACGCATGTCCTGACATTCACGTCATGAGTCCTCAGGAGTTCCTTTAGCTACAGCTAAGAGACCTTATGCTCATGACTATGACTTCGACCATCAATCAACCTTTAGCCTTTTCCTTCACTTAGTACCACATCCTAACCCATTCCATTGATTTTATTGCGAAAGCAATTATATGTAAACTTCAAGCAGATTTCTGCCGTCGGCGTCGCCGTGAGTTTCTTATAAAGTCCAAGGGCGATAAAATCGTCGCCACGCGCCGTATGTGCTTGTGAAAGCGCGCGGAGGACGCGCGCTATCACAAAAAGCGAACGTACGGCGGCGAAAGCGCGAAAGACCTTGGAGGTATGAGAGGGAGGGAAGGGAGACGACGCTATGCTGCGGCACCAAATGCGTATTTTGCAACCGGGCGCAAGAGGAACTGGCCACTCAATCTCCCACGCGAAAGGAGGAGAGCGGGAAGGCAGCGCGGGAGGGAGGGGGGGGCAGCTTTTACTCTACCAGCAACTGCGCTTTGCGCCGGTGTGGCCCGCCGCGCGCACCGGATCTTCAAAGCGATCTCCACACAGCTCTGACCTTTGTATGCGTTGTGCATTAGCCGCTCAGTTTCCGTTGAAGCGACAGACCGCACGAACCTTCGCTCGCTGCGGCGGCTGCGCTTGCTTCCAGCATTTTGACAGTGGTTGTCTGCTGTCAACGAGTGTGATCTATTGTTGTTTGCTTGTGCGCGCGGACACCACACTTGTTAATTCAGTTATTAAGCGAATGTGTCTAAGTTCATGCAGCCGATAAAACTACTATCCCCACTCCGAATAGCTCTCTACTAATTTGCTATCGCAATTGATGCTTCGCCTTTCGGGCGAAACTGCGACATTTTTTATTGTTAGTCTTTTTTTCGCGGAGTCGTTATAATTTTTGCTGAGTCACGGTCATGACTATGACTTCTACCACAATCTTTTAGTGTTTCCTTCACTTAATACTCACGTCCGAGCCCATTTCAGTGAATTTTGAGTGTTAATCTTTTTTTGCAAAGTCATAGTCATTTTTGCTCAGTCATGGTCATGACTATCCTGGATATTTTTTGGTCTAAAAGTGCCAATGCGATGGTTATTTTTTCTGCAATGTCTGGTTGCGTGGTGTACGTGGAAGCCGAGTGGACGACTTCACCTTTGCCGTTCAGAAAGACTGCTGTGAAGGCTGGTCTATTGGGCATGAAAGCCGCGTCGACGAACGAGCATTCTTCAGCCTGATTTTCAGCTATCTCTAGAACAGCTTTGGCTCTGGCTTGCCTTCTGCCCACGTTATGAATTGGGTGAACACTCCTTAGAACAGGCATGACTGTGATATTCTTCCGCAGATCTTTCAGAATTTCTGTACGATTCTAGGGCAGCCGTCCGAGCATTTGCCAAAGGAGTCATCTCTAGACAGGCCCTGGCAATTCTCGACGGAAAGGTCGTCAAACCCCCCACCATCATCTGGTTACCTGCTCTATATGGGAGAAATCAACGGTGCTCCCATGAACCTCAAAGAAGCTGCCCACAATGCTGCACGAGGACTTGCTAACCATGCATCACATTCAAGAAGATGCTGAGGTTCCTGGTTGCAAGGACCACCTCCTCACGTACAACGAGCTAATCAAGCAATTCTACCTACAACGCAGGGTCTTCCCCCCTCCGCACAATAAAATAAATAGAGCTCAAGCCATTACGCTAAGGCTGTTAGAAGCGAGAACTTGTCCTAACCCTTTATTAATCAACAAGATCTATCTGGAGATCTCTACTTATACTACATGCGATAAATGTGACGACACCATAGATCTAAGTCATATGCTCTGGCGTTGCTCCGCGTTACGCAGCGACAAAGACAACACTGAATATTGATGGGACGCAGCTCTACGCAATCTCACATTAAATGAACAGCTATGGGCAGTCCAACGGGTTCGCGAAACGGCCGATAGGCTAGGCCTTTCAGTCCCAACGTGGGAGCGGCCCGCTTTGGGCTAGGAAACTAGCGCGACCCACTGGACCAAAATAATGTTTTTCAATCCATCCATCCATGGTCATGACTATGACTTCTATCATCATCCTTTAGCATTTCCTTCACATAGTATCCACGTTAGAACCCATTTCAGTGTCTTTTGGGTGTCAATCTTATTTCGCTGAGTCATTGTCATTTTTGCTGAGTCATGCTCACGAATATGATTTCTACCATCACCACTTAGTGTTTCATTTCATTAGTGCCCACGTCCGGACCCATTCCAGTGGTCTTTAATTGTTCATTTTTTTCGCCGAGTCATTGCCATTTTTGCTGAGTCATGCTCATGACTATGACTTCTACCAGCATCCTTTAGCGTTTCATTTACTTAGTATCCACGTCCGAACCCGTTTCAGTGGTTTTTGAGTGTGAATCTTTTTCGCTTGGTCATTGTCATGACGTACATTACAAGCATGTCATGACATTTATGTCATGATCTATCACTCATGTTCGCCACACACTCCTGTCATACTACGCAAATTTTGGTACCTATAATGTTAATGACACGATCATGAGAACACCAAGACGTATACGGTTGTCACATGACTTACATGACACGCATGTCATGATATTCATGTCATGACTTATCATTTATGTTCGTCTATACTCTTGTCATAGTTATGCCAGTTTCGATACATACCAAGTTAACGAAACGACCATGAGAGCACAATGATGTAGGTGGCTAGATAGAAAAATAGATAGATAGATACTGTCAAAGTAGCAAATGTTCGCCAAGAAATGCTTCGCATTTAAAATGATTGGTGCATAGCAAAACATAGTATTTTACATGTGGTACACTGCTGATTCATTAACGCAACGACGGGCATTAGGTATGGTACAGTGCATATCTATTAAAGGGCAGATAAATGAATTTCTGTGTGTGTGTATGAATATTGTACGTGTAGTAATGAAGAAGACGAACACCATGAACAGAAGATGAGGCACATCACGAGCAGCAGCAGCAGCATCGTGATCGCTTCACGGGAGGCGACTCTAAATTTATGGTTCAGAGCGCTGCCCGACGTTCTGTTATAGCCGCCTGTTCTGGGCCATAAACCTCATTTTACCTGGTGGGCGTGCGGGGATCAACTGCCAAGCTTCCATCCTCCGCACAACTCCGCACCCGTACGCTTCAGCCCCGCATGCCCAAAGACGCAACCACACGGCCGTCGTCCACACCCCCTCCTCCCGTCGTCTGCTCCGGGGTGCCTTACCAGAAGGATCCGGCTGTCTTCAGCGGCACAGACGGCAGTGATGTGGCGGACAGGCTATCGCCTCACTATAGGGTAAGCGTCCACAGCCGATGGGATGACACCCCTAAACTAAAAAAATGTCATCTTCCACCTTTCTAATGCGGTTAACCTGTGTTTTCAAGGCCACCCTCATAGAAGTGTTCGGGCACCCCGCCGTACGACAGTTGCGCGAGAGGACACATCAGCCGGGCGAGTCGTTTACAACTTATATTTAGAACGTTCTCGACTTCTCGAAGCGCGTCCTTGCAGATCATGCCCAAATCTGAGAAAATCAAGCACATTGTGAAAGGCATTGACAATGACGTCTTTCAGATGCTCTTTGCAAAAAACCCGACCAGCGTAGCGGAACTCATCAAATTGTGTCAGAGCTACAGTGAACTCTGGAAACAGCGGCGCTTGACTCGTCGCCTGGTTACAAAGGACAACATCCTCGCAGGGCTGGCCGTCAACTCGGACTAGTCAACACTGCTGCCACAGATCCTGGCGTTCACAGGCGACGAAGTAGTTCGGCAGCTCTCACTGGTACAGTTTGCTGAGCAACTGTGCCAGCTGCGCCCTGCTCCTTACTTGTCACCCGCTATTGGGCAGGAGACCGAAGCAGAAATTGCCGACGCTGTGCCAGAGTGCCATCAGCTGCATCCTGTAGCTGCTCCTTCCACGTACGCCAAAGTCGTCAAGACCTCGATCGCACCCTGCTTTCACACTGCGTCAATAATGCAGGCGCAGACTCCTTCCAGCGTTCCTTGCGCCAGCCCCGTCACCATAGGTACCGTCAAAGCATGACTTCATGTGTTTCGAACTATTCGAGGACAGTGACTATCAGACGAGCCCTGCATTGCTACAGAGCTGAGGCATGTCAGGGAAAGGGCACTGTAGCAACGTAGTACCAGGGTTCATGAATACTTTTCATCTTGTCCTGAAACTTCCGCGCAACGCTATGGGCGAGGTGCATATAGCGCCCGCAGAGGGCGCACCACAGAGCTGGCGCATAGGAAGCCTACATGCAAGCGCTGTTTAAAACAGCGCTTGCATGTAGGCTCCCTACTGGCGCAAATAGAAGATTGACTGGAGCACACGCCGAACGCACACATCACAGGCGTTCTACGCGTATGCTCTCCATTGCGCAAGGGTGGACTACCTGTTTCGCGTGTGTATATTGTGGACACAACGTGCAAATCGCCTCCATTTTTTCTGTACAGTGTTCAGAAACTTAAAGGCGAACAATTTAGAAATAACTTCAACTCTCTGTTATAACACCACGTGGTGCTGCTGCTGCATGGCGGTACACATGACGTCCCGGCGGTCGGCGAGCAGTCCCGCGCTTGCCGGCGGGCAGCCCTAGCGCACTAACAATCCACCAAAAAAACGTGCGCAGCTTGCACTAATGCTGCATGTAAGCAGCCGAGCTGGTGATTGACCTAGCTTCTTTCAGGTTTTACTTGGCTTGGGTATTTGCTAGGAAATGCTAAGTGCTGCTATGCACGGTATTCTGAATAGGCTCGTCGCCGACGTGCAGATTCTCTCGCTTGACCGCGCGACGCCCTTCAAGATGAGCAGCTTGTTCTTCGGGTGTCCCGATCTTCTTTCGTCGTCCCATGTCAAGGCTACCTCTACTCGCCACAGAGTCAACGAGAGTTCAGCCGCCGTCGAGCTTTATCTCCCCGGTGACGTCACGGCCAAGCTGCGCCTCTACACTTGCCGGGGCGTTGCTTGTCAAAACCTGCCAAGCCGCCATGGAGGCGCCTGCTGCAATGACATACACCGTGCGCATTCGGCGCGAATGCGTGGAAACGCGGACGGCGTTGGCAGCCGCTCTGCGCATTTCCTCGTTGGTGCTGCTACAATTTCTGTCGCTCTCTCTCGTCATCATTTTCTCTTTCTCTCTCCCGAGGATAGCGCGCGCGGCGCACATGCTCTCCTGCCCTGTTAACGTCCCATGTCAAGGCAACGTGTGCACGGCACGGAGAGCAGGCGAAGCACATGCACGCTGCTCCGAGAGGTGGTTACTAGGCAACACGCGGAGACGTCATCGTTCAGCGAGGTTTTTAACGCGTTACGGACTGACGGTCGGTTTGAAACCTCCGCAGTTAAAATACAGCCATCCGTAGAATAAATATGTGCTATAAACACTTCGTATCGGAACAGTCGCGTCTTCCGATTCGAATATCGATGCTTCCCTCATTTTTTCATATTTTTGTTCAATATCCTCTTAAGCTTCGGCTTTGCGAGTGGAACGCGACATTATTGAAAGATCCCATACTTCTACTCATGCTTCCCGGCAGCTGCAGCTTATGTAGCCGCAATTTTTTCCAACCCGCCGTGGTTGCTTAGTGGCTGTGGTGTTTGGCTGCTAAGCACGAAGTCGCCGGATTGAACCCCGGCCACGGCGGCCGCATTTCGATAGGGACGAAATGCGAAAACACGAAAACACTCGTGTAGTTATAGTGAAGAGCCCCAGGTGGTCAAAAGTATTCCGCAGCAACCCGCTACGGCGTGCTCCATAATCAGATCGTCGTTTTGACACGTAAAACCCTAAATTTTTTATGTTTTAAAGAAAACACTCGCGGCGAACGCTATGCACGAATGCCGGCGTTCTGGTACAAGGCTTCTCGCGTGGACCATTCTTCTGTTTGAGCCGCATGGCGTAGAAAATCCGGCGCCATAGCCGGCGTTGGCTTCCTGTGAGCGAAACATATTCTATATGGCACTAAGTTCTTCTTTTGTAATTAAGTTACTCTTACGTTGTCTTACATTCTTCACAAAGTTATTTCTCGGAATTTTGAGACTGACAGCCCACAGAGAAATGTCATGAATCACAACTCCGACCGTGCATGCCTTTTATGGTAAATTTTCTCAGACTGAAATATTGAAAGAGCGACGAATTATACTAAAGCAGTGTCATCGTCCGAAGCCGTTGCTTCCCTGTTTTATTATTCCATGCACCGCATGTTCCACGCACAATGAAGACGCTTACGCATTTAAGAATACGTAAATGTTGAACGCCTCATAAATAGTGTTGTGAAAACAAAGTGTGAATGAAAAAATGTCGCAGTTTCGCCCGAAAGGCGAAGCATTAATTGCCATAGCAAATTAGTAGAGAGCTATAAGGAGTAGGGATAGTAGTTTTATCGGCTGCATAAACTATGACACATTCGCTTGCTAACTGAATTAACAAGCGTGGTGTCAACGCTCACAAGCAAACATGAATCGATCACACTCGATAATCGCAGACAACCACTGCCAAAACGCTGGCGTGCGCAAGCGCAGCCGCCGTAGCGAGCGAAGGTTCGTGCAGTCTATCGCTTCAACTCTTCGTCAACATTAGTCCATTGCCATGCACTGTCTGAGAGAAATCCATGGCAGTCACATTATTATACTAAAGCAATATCATCATCGGAAGCCGTTGCTGTCCGTTTTAATATCCAATGCCTCGCATCAGAGACGGCACAGACCGTACTTGAAAGACTCGCTCGCAAGTACTTGCCACTGGGCAGCTCGAATGAAGAAGACTATCCGCCCTACAAAGGCTCATCTTGCCTCGAACTAGATGTCCCCTTCCAGTCATGCGAAGTAAGGGAAGATCTCCAGAAACTAAGTGGCGGGTCTGCCCCTGGTCCTGATGACATCTCCAACCGGGCCCTCAGAAACCTGGACGATGGTTTCATAGAACGTTTGACAGAAGAGATAGATCGAACATGGGAACGAGGGGTTGTCCCACAGTCCTGGAAAATGGCCTCGGTCATCCTCATCCCAAAGCCTGGAAGACCCCCGATCTCAGAAACCTCAGACCCATTTCACTTACGTCCTGCGTGGGAAAGGTGGCGGAACATGTCATAAACAACCACATCTCCAAGCACCTCGAGCAAGAAGGATTGTTTCCCTACAACATGATCGGCTGTCGTCCTGCCTTGTCAACGCAGGACGTGATGAAGCTTATCAAGTGTCAAATCATTGACAATACCACAAGAGATATAAGAGGCATCTTAGGCCTAGACCTGGAGAAGGCGTTTGACAATGTCTCCCATACGCACATTCTGAACTCCATCTCAGAGCTCAATTTGGGAGAAGCCTTCCATAGATACATAAGCTCATTCCTCAGGGATCGCAAGGCCACGCTCAAAATTGGTGACCTCCAGTCTGACAATTTAAGTTTGGGCCCCAGAGGCGCGCCACAAGGATCGGTAGTCTCACCACTACTTTTTAACATTGCCATGAAGAAACTGTCGGAAATGCTGTCCAACATAGAAGGGATCAATCACAAGCTCTACGCCGATGACAGAACAATCTGGTGCACCGGAGGAAACGAAGGAGATGTTGAATTCGGCTTTCAGGAGGCTGTAGATCAAACAGAGATGTACCTGGAAAGAACGGGTCTTAGATGAGCAAGTATGAGCTCCTCCTCTACAGGCCAGTCAGGAGAGGTCCCAAACCTAGAGGCTGGAAACCGTTGTCTGAAATAGACATAAAACTCTACACTAAAAGCGGCTGTACCAACCCCAGAGTAGACACCATTCGGGTCCTGGGCATGTTCATCGAATCCAATGGCAGTAACAATACCACGCTCAACAAGCTCAAAGCCAAAACCGAGGACATGATCAGGCTCATCAACAGAGTCTCGAATAGGCGTGGAGGCCATCAAGAAGAAAACCTCCTCAGATTATTCCAGGCCTTCCTCATGAGTCACATAGTTTATGTGGCAGCCATGCACAATTGGTATAAGTCCTAAAAGAAAAAAAAACTTAACACGCTCATCAGAAAGAGTATCAAAAGAGTACTAGGCATTCCGCTACGGGCGAGCACGGACCTCCTTATGCAACTAGGAATGCATAACACTTTAGACGAGATAATTGAGGCCCAGGAGTCGGCCCAACTTGCCTGCCTATCCTGCACCCCGGCTGGAAAGAAGACCCTGGCGGTTCTTGGGATCAACCTCATGGAAGAACGGAAATATCAAATCTCAGAAGATCAAAGGAATAATATACGAGCCGCACCGTTTCCACGTAATGTTCATCCTCAACTCAACGTAGGCAGACGCAGGGCAAGAGCCCTCGCTCTCCTCAAGAGTATCAAAGACGATCCCCACTCGGCCTGTTTTGTCGACGCAGCCCAATATGGACAGTCGTCTAACTTCGCCACTGCCATTGTTGATCACAACGGACAGATAGTGAATGCAGCTTCCCTGAAGTGCTCAACTCCATTCAGAGCGGAGCAGGTCGCAATTGCTATGGCACTCCTAGACAGCAGCGAAACACAAATCTTCACTGATTCGAGATCGGCAGTCTGGGCTTTCACTTCAGGGTCCATTGCGGAGGAGGCTCACAAGATTCTCAAGAACAAGATCATCTCTACGCACACCATCACGTGGTTTCCGGCGCACTTCGGCCCCCAGCTTGACTCCTTGCCCAATCTCAATGACATCGCCCACTCCCAAGCGCGCGCACTAACCCACCGCGCGGGAGCAGGGGCGAGCTCAGAGGCCGGGGTTCTCGAGTTTCGGGACACTCTCATTACTTTCAACGAAATCACTAAGCACTATGACCTGGGTAGGAGGACTTATCCTCCACCTCATAGAAAACTGGCTAGACCTCTGTCTTCCACTTTACGCATGCTTCAGACTAAGTCCTATCCCAACCTGGCCCTTTTTCATTCGATCACTCCAGAGGCTTTTAGCTTTACTTGCCCCGACTGTGCGGCTGTTAGCAATCTAGAACACATGCTCTGGCGATGCCCGTCGTTACAGGGGCCCAATCGCCTCACGGAAGAAGAATGGAGCTCTGCCATCCAGAGCTCAGAACTGTCACGAAAAACTTGGGCTGTCCAGAGAGCCCACGATGCGGCGGTTAGGCTCGGCCTACCCGTCCCCACGTGGGAGCCACCCGCAGCTCTGCCCTAGGGAAGGGCTTCTCAGGACCTATTTAATAAAGTTCTTTGTCTGTCTGTCTGTCACATGATCCACGCACAACATGTTCACCTCTGAAGACTGCGAACTCTTTACGGAATTGTAGTAGGATACGTCGCGTTTAGGTTAAAAATGTGGCTTGGTATCTTTGAAATTTCAGACCAGTACACATATTTCATTAGCGGGAACCTATCGATATCCTGCATTGAGAACTCAGTGTTGACAGACGTCTCTGGGCAATCCCCCTGGCTACTATGCATTTCAAGTATTTTTAACAGAAAGTTCAAACAATTAAACATAAACCATTTAAGTTACTGCGCCAGTTTTAGCACCATAAGCCCCTGGGAGTTAGCTTCGTGACATTTATTTTCGCTGCGAGAATAGGCCCATCTGTGTGTGCACGATGCTTATGCCCTATCAGGCCTGCAAAGCGGCTGTTCTAAGAGTCAGTTCAAATGTCAAATTTGGTCTCTAATTCCTAGCTATCTGATGTGTGCCCCAAGTATCGTCAATTTGAAATGCATGCGTCATATCCTGCGCTGGCGACTTCTTTGACGTCTTTTAAAGCGAGAGTGTAAATACTTTCCGACCACTACTGTCACCGGCGAGGAATGCTGAACTTAATAACACTGACGTCATTGCTGCGCTGGATGAAGACGCGAAGTCTATGAGCGTGTCAAGTTTTTACGCAGAGAGGTCCTCGGGTGGTCAGATTTATTCCTTTACCATGAATATGCCACATCAAATTCTTCATAGGAACTCTTTTAGTGAGAAGGTGCCTGGCTTTGCTGGATACTAAAAAATTCCTAGTATAAGAAACATACAGCAAACGTGTCAACGGTAGATTATCAAAATGCGGCCCCAGCAGCAAAACATCTGTCCGTTCACAGACACCATCTAAAAGATAACATAGACTGTCGCCACATCTCATACCTTACACTTGATGAGCTCAATAAGGTCTTCGGTAATATCAAGATTTGAAGGGTTGTCCACCTTTTTCAGTAATATGGAATAGGCTATGAATATGACGTAGCAATGGCCAGCGTACGCATCGAACACCTATGGTGTCCGTTCGGCGTGTGCTCCAGTCAACCTTCTACTTGCGCCACCGCTGTGGTGCGCCCTCTGCGGGCGCTATATGCAACTCGCCCATAGCGTTACGTGGAAGTTTCATCACCAGATGAAAAGTATTCAAGAACCCTGCTACTGCGATGCTACAGTGCCCTTTCCCTGACATGCCTCAGCTCTGTAGCAATGCAGGGTTTGTGTGATTGCAGACATGTCAAAGGTTGGCCATGGGGTCGTAGCGGTACCGCTGGGCGACGCGCTATTGGGCACGCCACGGCTTGCTCTGCCTTTCCCGACGTCGGTGCCCCGTCTATAGCAATCTTCGCTTCACGGAGCCCTTGAAGACATACCGTTGCGATTTAAAGGCATGGTGGAGCTGGACGGCCGACTCACGTTTTCGTTGTAGGCTATATCACTTAGCAAGTGTTAAAGGTATTATGGATATTAAATGCGAAGCCTTTCGTGGCGAACATTTGCTACTTTGACAGTATCTATCTATCTCTCTATCCACATATCTATCTATCTATCTAGCCGCCTACGTCTTTGTCCTCTCGTGGTTGTTTCGTTAACTTGGTATCTATCAAAATTGGCATACTTTCACAAGAGTATATCACGAAGATAAATAATATGTCATAGCATAATTGTTATGACATGCGTGTTCTTTAGGTCACGAAACAGCCGCCTACGTCTTAGCGCTCTCATGGTCCTTTCGTTAACTTGCTATGTACCAAAATTTTCATAGTATGAGAGGTGTGTATGCCGAACATAAGTGATAGGTCATGACATAAATGTCAGGTCATGACATAAATGTCATGACACGCGTGTCACGTAGATCATGAAAATGACCCAACGAAAAATATCAACACTAAAAAATGAAGGAAACACTAAAGGATACTGGTAGAAGTCATAGTCATGAGCATGACTCAGCACAAATGACGATGACTCAGCGAAAAAAGATAAAACTCAAAAACCACTGGGATGGGTTTGGATGTGGTACTAAGTGAAGGAAAGGGCTAAAGGTTGATGGTCGAAGTCATAGTCATGAGCATGTCTACGGCTTTCACCTTAAGTTCTCTTAGGCATAGCTAAAGGGACGCCTGAGGACACGCATGTCATGAATGTCATAACATGCGTTTCATGTAGGTCATGAAACAACCGCCTCGTCTTTGTCTTGGATCTCATGGTCGTTTCGTTAACTTCGAAGGGGAGTCCCCGCACACTGCTTCGCATAACATCGATTCCCGCAGGGCGTTCGTTCTGCCGGCATTTTTATACGTCTTCGGTGAAACATAGAAACTCAAAAAGCGGTTACATTAATTAAAGAAATATATTGAATGCAAGCATTTCTTGGCGAACATTTGGCACTTAAATAGATAGATAGATACTGTCAATCTATCTAGCCGCCTACGTCTTTGTGCTCTCATGGTCGTTTCATTAACTTGGTAGATATCAAATTTGACATAGTATGACAAGAGCGTATGGCGAACATATGATACGTCATGGCATGAATATCATAACATGTGTGTCATGTAGGTCATGAAACAGCCGCCTTCGTCTTGATGCTCTCATAGTTTCGTTAACTAGGTGTGTAAATGAAATAGGTCCGTACTTGGGTACTAAGTGTAGGAAACACTAAAGAATGAAGGTAGATGTCATAGTCATGAGTGTTACTCAGCAAAAATGACAATGACTGAACGAAAAATGATTAACACTAAAATCACTGGAATGGAGGTTCGGACGTGGGCTTTAAGTGAAGGAAACACTAAAGGACCATAATAGGGCCATAGTCATGAGCATAACTCAGCAAAAATGGCACTGACTCAGCCAAAAGGATTAACACTCAGAAGCTACTGAAATGAGTTCGGACATGGGTACTAAGTGAAGGTAACACTAACGGATGATGGTAGAAGTCGTAGTCATGAGCATGACCCATCAAAAATGACAATGACTCAGCGAAAATAAATTAACACCCAAAAGCCACTGAAACAGGTTCGGATATAAATGATAGGTAATGACATGCGTGTCATGTAGGTCATCAAACAGTCGCCTACGTCTTGGTGCTCTCATGGTCGTTTGGTTAACTTGGTAGGCTCCCTGCACTCTGCTTCGTATAACATCGATTCCCAGAGGGCGTGAGATCTGCCCGCTTTTTATTTAAGTGTAACCAAGACGGGGAGACAAGATTACGGCATCAACTGCATACGAAGCCGTCCGTTTTCTGTTCTGCTTTCCCGCGCAGAAGCATGCGCGCGGGGGTTTCACTACGGGTTCAGGTTACACGACCGCCGAAACTACCGGCCAGCTCCACTGGAATGTGAAGTGTTCAACAGGTGGCACCACGCCACCTCTTGAACACTTCACAATCCAGTCACCAGCGTGCGTACCTTCCTTTTTGGGAATTAGCGCGAGTTCAGGAGGACTCTGAATCTGTACAGTAGCCCATCAGTTCCCAATCTGTGGGGGAGTGGTAACAGGAGGGCATACGTGAAAGTGGGAAAAATTAGTGTTTCTTGCACAGCGCTGACATTTATCTACATTCTTTCTGCCTGTCGGCAGTTTTACATACGGCAATGTGGTCATGTGTCGCCATCGCTGGCACGCATTCCGTGAACTAGTCCGACGAAGGCACAACTAAATTTACAAATACTCGCGTGCATCCAAGCACCAGACGCCGAAACGTGCGCCCTATGGTACACCCTAAATTATCTGTAGTTCCGATAACTTGTTTCATTGCATATACACTAGTGAAAGCTTAAGTAGTGAACATTGCTACATTCAAAGTTTATGGCTCCAGTTTCTGTTACTGAGATAAATTTAGGAGAATGTGAAAAATCTTAGAACACTATAAGTATCAACTCTGGTACATGCAGCAACGACTTTTCCTTCTCTCACATCTCACAAGTAACGACAACCTGGTGAAATTATTTATATGGAAGCGGCTGTGGCTGAAACGGTGATCATGATCGTGACGATCCAACGAATGTAAATAATGTGATCGGCGCAAATGAACAAGATTACCGTGAAAAACAGACCTCTGTGTTTGCGAGCACTCCTAAAAGACAACTCGCGCGCTCCATGCTGTGACACTATAGTAGAGTCGGAACGCTACCCGTATGCTGTATAGAGAGGAAAGTGCCGTACAGTTAACCAATCGAATAATTATACTAAAGGAGCACTGACTGCTCCTATTAGATACTCGGGGGTAAAAATCTGTACATTGTGGAGAATAATCGTAAAACCAAGAATGGTCGCTGTGCTCTTCCTGCATGTGTGGTGATTGCAGGTTGTCAAAAGTCTGGCCCTGCGCTGACAAGCCAAGTGCAGGCCAGTGATGACGGATTAGGAACAAAATTGAACCAGTACTGAACCTTAATTGGTATCCAGTACACGCACCGAATAGTATGGACCGATCAAAAAGAAGGGAGTCACGACAGCAACTCCAATGTACTTGTCATGCGTAAGCATTGTGCCACTTGCTCATCTGCACATAGCTCGGTGCCATTATCGACCTTATCAAACTTGATCCGACCAGTACAAACCCGTATCAACTCTTATGGGTCATTATTAACCTTATCAGTGTTATCAAACTTATCGGACGCCATCCGACTCTTATCAACGCTTACCCGTCGTTATCGATCGTGTCACAATTAATCCGATCCTCATCAGCCTTTATCCGTCCTTATCAACATTATGGGACATGATCCGACCTTTACCAACACGTACCAGTCCTCATGAAGCTTATCAGATTGCATCCGATCCTTTTCAACCATAACTGGTCTTTGCCATCCTTACCAAAATTTCTCCGGCCATCATAAGCACTTATCGCTCTTTTAACACTTTATCCATCCGCGTCGTACCAATATCAACCATTATGAGACTCATATAACCCCTCATCACTCCTTATCCTTCTTAACTCATTGACTCCTTATCTTTGTGCGTTTCGTGACGTCGAGTGCATTAGCCCTCAGACATCCGTGGCATTTCGGTCAGTGAAGGAACGCGCCAACGGAAGGCGCATCGGGCGACCACCGAAACGCATCAGGTAGGTGGTGCACTTGGCTTTAAATTTTCGCGAGATCCAATTTTTTTTAATGCCTACAATGCTCAAAGTCGGATCTGGATGTGGTCCTATTGATGGCTTTTATAACACCATTAGCAATTATTTCAAGGAGGAGGAGGAAACAACTTTATAAAAAAATTTTTCTGGGCGTTGTAGGTGACCGCTTGTCTGCGGCGACCTCTTCCGCCCAGGCAACGATTCCATTTTGTAGCTTTTCTTCAGGAGACCGTATTAGGGTCTCCCATGTCGTTTCAGAGGGAGCTGGCAGAAGCTCTCTGGGTGGGGGTAGATCCTCGCATTCCCAGAGGATGTGTCTTTGGTTTGCTATGGCATTTTTGTCGCAGTTTTGGCATATTGGGTCCACCTCCCCATCTGTGAAAATCGCTAAGCGATGAGGAGTGATAAGGCTGTTAGGTTGAATTCGGCGGAGGACAGTGGCCTGCGCTCTTGTAAGGTTGCTGTGTGGTATTGGGTATATTCTCCTGTTCTCTTTGTATAGGTTGGTGAGTTCGTTGTAGGAAGTCACTACCTCTCCCATCGGGGGGTCCGGTTCCAAGGAGAGCGCGACCCGGTTTGTTAACCCTCGGGCCACTCTATGCGCTTCCTCGTTACCGGGATTTCCCGAGTGAGCGGGGACCCAGACAAGATTGATTTTTGTTCTGTCGTCCTGATTAAAGTTTTTCAAGATCTTGGCTGTATTTAGTCCCACACTGCCCCTCATAAAGCTGAGAATAGCGCTCTTAGAGTCGCTCAGGACAGTATGGGTAGTTGGGTTCATGATGGCCAGCGCTATGGCCACTTCTTCGGCCTCTTTGATTGATGCGGCTCTAGTTGAGGCCACATTTACAATTCTAGATTTTCCGTCCACGGCACTCGGGGTGTATGTGTTGTATCCCTGGTTGGCGGCATCGACAAAGACCGCGGTTTGGTCTTGCGTGTGCTTGTCGCGTAGTTTGTCTGCCCTGGCTTTTCTCCTGCCATCGTGCCTGCCTGCCAGGGTGTTTTTTGGGTAATGGCTTGATTATTAGGTAATGTCTGATTGCGGGAGGTAGTGGTGCTCTGCCTCCCGTGGTGTATATGGGTTTAATGTTCAGTCTACTCAGGATGTGTAGTCCCGTCATCGTGTCTGATAGGCGTATTATTTGTGCTGTTTTGTGTGCTTCGATCAGCTCCTCTTGGGTGTTGTGCATCCCAAGTTGGAGGAGCTTCTCGGTGCTGGTATAAACAGGCAAACCTAGTGCCCATTTGTACGCTTGTCTAATTATAACTTCTATTTTAGCTTTGTCTGATTTCCTGAGATGATAATATGGGAAGGAGTAGACTATGCGGCTGATTAGGAATGCCTGAATCAACCTACACAAGTCCATCTCCTTCATTCCTCTGTGTCTGTTGGCCACTCGCCTGAGCAGTCCACAAATTTGTTTGGCGGTGTTCTGCAGTTTCGTGAGGGCCGCGGTATTCTGCGTGTTGTGTTGAATAAGCATACCCAGCACTCTAATGGTCAGAACCGGAGGAACCGGGCCGCTTTCCAAGACAATTTTGATCGGTGCCTGTTGTTGGGTGTCAGTGTCTGGCGTCTTCTTGGCTTTATTTCTAATGATTAGGAGTTCGGATTTCGTGGGGGAGCATGTTAGCCCGTTGTGTCTGACATACTCTTGCACAACATTTGCTGCCTCCTGTAACGCGTCATTTATCGCACCATCCGAGCCGCTGTTTGTCCAGATGGTAACATCGTCCGCGTATATGGCATGTTTGATGTGTGGTATCCTTTTTTAGTTGTTGTGGTAGGTTCATCATGGTGATATTGAAGAGTAGGGGTGAGAGGACGGCACCTTGCGGGGTGCCTCTTGTCCCTAGAGTAAGCTTTTGACCACGCACTTCACCCAGTTGGATGGTTGCCGTTCTTTCTTTGAGAAAGTCGGAAATGTAGGCGAAAGTTCTTTCGCCTACATTCAGCTGGGATAGGCCATTTAAGATGGCCTGATGGGCTACATTATCAAATGCTTTACAGACGTCCAGGCCCATTATGGTACGAGTGGCTCTTATTGGGCGTGGATCTAGAATGTCTTGTTGCAGTTGAAGCATAATGTCTTGTGTTGACAGACACGCTCTGAAACCGATTAGCGTGTCAGGTAGTAGGTGTTCTGTCTCAATGTAATAGTTTATCCTGTTTAATATTACATGCTCCATGACCTTGCCTAAGCAGGAGGTGAGAGAAATTGGTCTAAGGTTTCCCAGTTCTAACCTCTTGCCTGGTTTCGGTATGAATATGACCTTGGCATGTTTCCAGCTAGGTGGAACTTTTCCTTCGGTCCAGTGGGTGTTAAAGAGTTTAGTGATTTCGCTGATCGAGCGATCATCTAAATTTCGGAGCATTTTGTTAGTTATGCTGTCTTCCCCGGCAGCGGCAGTGGTTTTAATCTGGCTGAGGACGGCTCTAACTTCTGCTACGTCTATATCCCTATCTAAAGCTGGATTGCTTTCTCCTTCATATTTAGCTGGAGTGGGTATGTCCTTGCTGGTGTTGAAGTACTTGCGCTGCAGTTCCTGTGTTAGGTCATGCTACTCCCCAGGATAAGAATGAATGAGTTTCTGCATGTTCTTACTTGAGATTGATTTGGTTTGTTCGGGGTCAATTAGATGTCTGAGTAGAAACCAAGAGTTCTTGTTAGCTAATTGACCATTGAGCCGGTCACACATGTGGTGCCAGTGTTCTCTGCTCAATGTTTGCGTGTGTTTCTCGATTTCTTTGTCGATTTGAGCTATCTTCCTACGTAAGGTCTTGTTGTTTTTTTGTGACATCCATCTCTTCTGGATACTTTCCCTAGCCTCCCACAAGTGTATAAGCCGTGAGTCAGGGGATGGGTGATCCTCCTCGATCTCGGCTTCGGTGGTGGCCTTGTTCGCGTCCTCAATTAGGTTGGATGTCCACTCTTCCAAGTTTGTGATTACGATGTGTTCCCTCTCGTTTCTAATGTCTCTAAAGGCTTCCCATTTAGTATGTTTCACTTTGAATTTTCCTTTCTTGATTTTACTGAGCGGAAATGTGGTTGCTATGATTTAATGATCGCTGCCTGCATTAGTTTCTGTGTTTTCCCATTTGGCGAATTCTATGTTTTTGATGAATGTTAGGTCGGGCGATGTGTTTCGACAGACGCTGTTACCTACTCGGGTGGGGCGTTCTGGGTCTGTGAGGAGAGTTAAACCAAGCTCCAGAGAGGTTGTCCATATGCTGGTCCCTTTCCTTTCACAAGACTGATAGCCCCATGCCGAGTGGTGAGCATTGAAGTCGCCTACTATAATTAGTCGGAGTCATGAGGGAGGTAGTGGCCGAATACTGCACCAGGGAGGCCAATTCCTGTTCTGGTGAGGGAGTGACTTTGATGAAGCTTAGTGGGCCTGCCTAGTTTGGTTGCACCTGAACTAGTATAGCCCCACTAGCTCTCGGCAACATGTATTTTTTTTTCTTTGCCGGTGTCAGGCACCACTCCATG
Organism: Dermacentor silvarum; assembly: GCF_013339745.2. Classification (NCBI taxonomy): domain Eukaryota; kingdom Metazoa; phylum Arthropoda; class Arachnida; order Ixodida; family Ixodidae; genus Dermacentor; species Dermacentor silvarum. The sequence goes on from NC_051162.1 coordinate 139,223,890, forward strand.
CCTGAAAATGTAGTGGAATGGAGCAGGATTCGAACTTACGACCTTCAGATTTGAAGTCGGGTGTTCTACCTCTACTCCACGCCACCACCTTAGTGGCGCAAGTTGGAATACGCTAGCGCAAGACAGGGGTAATTGGAGATCGCAGGGAGAGGCCTTCGTCCTGCAGTGGACATAAATATAGGCTGATGATGATGATGATGATGACTATAATTAGTGGCGAGCTTCTGGCATGTTTCTGCGCCTTTACAATAAGTCTGGAGGCAACTGTGCCCCTGTTCTTTGGGGGGTGATAGGCGTTTAGAATGTATAAGGTTGGGTAAGTTTTCTTTCTGGGGAGGATTTCTACGAAGTTGTAGGATATATCCTCGATCCCGAGTTCTATCGCGTTTGCGGTGAGGTTTCTATGTATCATGAGTGCCGTGGACGGATTACTGCCCTCCATCACTTTCGCATTAAAGGTTGTGTAGCCAACAAGTTTGGCGTTTACGCCAGTTTCTTGAAGCGCAATAATATCAGGTTTGAGTGTAGAGTGATTGATCCTATATTCGAGATCGCGTTTTTTTGCACGGAACTCTCTGCAGTTCCATTGCCAGATCATAATTTGGTCGCTGGCCATCATGAATGCGTAGGGTTTCCACACGTGGTCCGTGTGTTCTGATTGGGCCCCCTGCTGGGGGTCTTTGATCTAAGCTAGTATTATTGGGCACATCACCTCTAACTAGGAGTTGCGATTGTGCAAGAGGGCTTTGTTGTTGTTGCTGTGTCAGTGTGCCTATGTTAGTTACCTTGAGCTGATTAATGCCGGACAGCATGTTTTGGATCACGGCTGCGATTCTGGTGACGCGAGCCTCAGTAGCTGTTTGAAACTCAGCCTGTTTGGCTTCTAGCTCCTTAAATCGCGCGTTGATTGCGGTTTTTAGCTTGGCTATTCTGAGTGTCGAGTTTTTGAATTTTTCTCTTTTTTCCTCTGTGGCAGTTTCTGGCGCTGGGCTCGAAGCTTTGCGCTTTTCTCCTCTAATTCTGTCATGATGATGATGATATTTGGTGTTTTGTGGCGCAAGGGCCAAGTGTGGCCAAAGAACGCCAAGACAATGAATGGTATGTTTGCCATGATCAGTGAGTTCCGATGACGGGATGCAATGTGGCTGTAAAGGGGCCTAAGAACAAATCGCGGTATAGAAGCGTAAAACATATATCGAATAGAATTATGGCAGTGACGTGTGGAATGATCTATGGGTAGTGAATGGATGAGAAATGGTCATGGTGCTCAGAGTATTAAGAGTATAAAAGTAGCACGACGCCTACCAGTAGCCTTTGTAGACAAAGACCAGGAGGCACGTGCTTTCTTTAATAAAATACCGCAGCAGCGGCCTCTCCAGAGAGACCGTGCTACAAGTCACCTGGATATATAACACGAAAGTTAGGTATATCCTTTAAAAACGCGATAACGGATTGGTATTTAAAAAGAGGTTCATTGCCAAAAACATACATGGATGCAATGGTAGATTCTGCCGTAACGATAATGAAAAATGTATTTTTCTCTGAGGCTCTAGTTCAGGGCATTGCAGGAGGACGTGAAGTACACTAAGTGGCTCGCCACATTCATCACAGACAGGCGGATGGCCACCGGACAATAAGTATGCGTGTGTACTGTATGTGTGTCCTATTCTGAGTCTGCAAAGTGTAACTTGTGTGCGGCGTGTCTTCGATTCTGGTGGCCAATGAGCGAGTTGAGGCTTTATAGTGTGTAATTTGTTGCTCGTTTCTCTGTCCCACAGACGTTGCCAGTAGGCCCTGACCTTTTTCTTGAGAAAGGGTTTTAGGTCCATTACAGGGACAACTATGGGTGAAGTGGCAGCGTCTGTATGAGCAGATGTGGCTAGCTTGTCGGCCAACTCATTCCCCTCGATCTCGCGGTGCCCTGGCACCCAGCACAGCACAATTTGTTGCTTGGATGTATACGCGGTGCAAATTATGGAATAAAGAGCTATAATGACGGGGTTTCTGTGCCTACTGAGAGTTTTTAAACATTTCAACACGGATAAAGAGTCATTAAAGATGATTGCCTTGGGTATGTCTAACCGTTTGATGTGTTTAACCGCCGCCAGGATGGCGTAGGCCTCCGCTGTAAAGATGGTTGTGTTTGGGTGTAGAACTCCGGCAGCCGAAAAGGATGGACCGACCGCCGCGTAAGACACGCCAGTGTGTGACTTTGAAGCGTCAGTAAAATATTCCGGACAAGAGTATTTGTGCTGCAATTCGAGGAAGTGCATACGGATATGTGCGACCGGCGCATGCTTTGTGACCTCAATGAAGGACAGATCACAGTCAATCAGCTGCCACTGCCATGGCGGCAGCTCTACAGGAGGGTGCATGACATCGTGCTCATGGAGCGACACATCCATTTCTTCGGCAAGACTTCTTACTCGCAGTGCGTAGGGCTTTCTCACGGAAGGGCGGTTCAGAAAGGTTTGGGCACTGGACAGATCATTTATACTTGTGTAGGCAGGGTGCGTATTGTTTGAGTTCACTTTTAGGAAATATACAAAGGATAAGTAAGTTCTCTGTAGATGTAGCGACCATTCATTTGATTCGGCATAAAGGCTTTCTACGGGGCTTGTTCTGAACGCACCCGTAGAGAGGCGGATACCCAGATGGTGGACAGGGTCTAACATCTTCAAGGCGCTCGGCGTCGCAGAGTGATATATGATGGAACCGTAGTCTATACGTGATCGAATGAGGCTCTTATATAGATTCAATAGACATCTTGTGTCACTACCCCACGTAGTGCGAGACAACACTTTCAAGATGCTCATTGTCTTCAGGCACTTGTTTCTTAAATACTTTAGATGTGGGATAAACGTTAACTTCGCGTCCAGAATTAGGCCTAGGAATTTGTGTTCAGTTTTTACAGGTAGACCCTCACCCTGTATCTCGATGTTGGGATCAGGGTGCAGAGCTCTCTTCCTGGAGAAGAGGACGCATGTGGACTTTTGTGGGTTAAGCCGAAAACCATTCTCGTCTGCCCACTTAGACAGTTTGTTCAGTCCAAGCTGAACCTGCCGCTCACAGATTGCAAGGTTACATGACGTGAAGCCTATCTGTACATCGTCGACATATACTGAATAAAATATGTTGCGTGGGATGTACAGACGCAGAGAGTTCATTTTTATGATAAAAAGGGTGCAACTAAGCACACCACCCTGTGGTACTCCAGTTTCCTGCACATATGGTCTTGATAGGGCATTACCCACACGAACACGGAATCTGCGGTTGGACAGATAACTTTCAATGATATTCAGCATATTGCCACGTATTCCAAAGTGTGCGAGGTCTCTCAGTATTCCGAACCGCCACGTGGTGTCGTATGCTTTTTCCATATCGAGGAAAACAGACAGGAAGAATTGCTTGTGGACAAAAGCTTCACGAATCTGAGTCTCTAGGCGTATCAGATGGTCAGTGGTGGATCGGCCGTCGCGGAATCCACACTGGTATGGGTCAAGCAGCTTGTTTGATTCTAGGAAATGTATCAGACGGCGGTTTATCATCTTCTCAAAGACTTTGCAGATGCAGCTTGTTAGAGCTATGGGCCGATAACTCGATACGGACGATGGATCCTTGCCCTGCTTCAGGATAGGGATTACTATGGCCTCTTTCCAGGCAGAGGGGATCTCGCCGGAGGTCCATATAGAGTTGTACAGGCAGAGAAGGGTTTTCTTTGTTTCAGAGGACAGGTTTTTCAACATTTCGTAGAGTATGCGGTCGGGGCCTGGGGCAGATTGTTTGCAACAGGTCAGTGATGCTTGCAGCTCTGCTAGGGAGAAAGGTAGGTTATATGGCTCGTTCCCAGCGCTCTTTTGGTCTAGTTTTTGTTTTTCTATTGCTGCTTTGTATTTTGTGAATGCTGGAGAATAGTGTGATGAACTGGACACATGTTCAAAATGTGCACCCAAATGGTTCGCTTGGTCCTCCAGGCTATCTCCCTGCGTATGTACCAGGGGAGGAGGATGTGTTTGTCGTCCTCTTACTCTATTGACCCTGTTCCAAACCTTGGCCTCATCCGTGTATGAATTTATGCTTGATAAGAATGTTTGCCAGCTGTCTCTCCTGGCTTGTCTGCGCGTTCTCCTACCTTGGGATTTGATTTTCTTGAAATCGACGAAGTTTTCAGCAGTAGGAGAATCGCGAAGCTGCCTCCATGCTTTGTTCTGCTGCCTACGTGCGTTCCGGCATTGTTCATTCCACCACGGAACACGGCGTTTGCTAGAAAGTCCACTTGTTTGGGGAATACACTTAAGAGCTGCATCAATTAAGAAATTAGTAAGATATTCGACGGCACCGTCAATTCCGAGCAATGAAATGTCAGCCCACGAGAGCGTACTGGTAAGTGTTTGGAATTTCTTCCAGTCCGCTGCATCGACCTTCCACTGGGGGGCGCGTGGTGGAGATTCGTATTGTCTTGGTGTTCTCAGCAGTATTGGGAAATGGTCGCTCCCATAAGGGTTCTTTATAACTTCCCATTCAAGTTCAGGTAGTATGGATGGAGAAGCTATGCTCAGATCTATGGAGGAAAACGTTTTATTTGCGAGACAATAATATGTGGCTGCTTTTTTATTTAGCAGACATGCACCGGATGAGAAAAGAAAGTCCTCAATTAGACGGCCTCGTGCATCAATGCGAGAGTCGCCCCACAGACCGCTGTGCGCATTGAAATCGCCAAGAACAAGATAAGGTTCTGGCAATTCGTCTATAAATGACTGAAATTCATGTTTGTGTAGTTGGTAATGTGGGGGTATGTAAAGCGAGCAAATGGTGATGAGTCTGTTTAAGAGAACAAGTCGAACTGCCACTGCTTCGAGGGGCGTTTGTAGCCGCAAACGTTGACATGCTATGCTTTTGTGGATTACGATGGCAACACCGCCTGATGATGCGAGGGCATCATCACGATCTTTACGAAACGTAACATACTGTCGGAGAAAGTTTGTATGTGTCGATTTTAAGTGAGTTTCCTGTACACACAGCACTTTTGGGTTGTGTTCGTGGAGAAGTTCTTGGACATCATCGAGGTTCCTAAGAATACCTCTGACGTTCCATTGTATGATTTGAGTATCCATAATGAAAGTAAATTGGTGCTGTGTGTACTAGAAAAGGAAATATTGCTTTAGATTACAGAGCCCTTCCCGGGCCCTGTAACGCGGGATTTGTCCTTTCTGAAGCGGTCGAGGGAGCCTCGCCGCTCCTTAGGCGCTTGGTGCGCTGTCGGGATGGGTGTAGTGTCCATTGCCTCATGTGGGGCGCTGGACACGCGCTCTTGCGAGCGAGAAATTTCGCGAGAAAGTCTCGCCGCGAAGGACGAGACCTTTGCGCCCACCAGCCCGGAGGTTGATGGGGCTGTCTTTGGGCCTGAGCTGCGCTGGCTGTTGCCAGCGACAGCAGGGGCCGGAGAGGGTGAGGCAGCCTTGACTGCACCCACCGTGGGCGCTGCTGGCGGTCCTGCCGGTTCGCTACGCGAAGAGCAGGATGCTGCCGTGGACTGTTGTGGTGCCGGTAACCCAAGGGTAACCGGGCTTGTTTGCTGGTTGGGTGGGGTAGGCTTAGCGCCTTCCACCCAGGGGGCAGGGGCCACAAGCGGCAGCTCGCTGTGTGCGGGCTGGGCAGGTGGCAGTGGCCGCTGCGACGCTGCCCCGCGACGCGCCGCATCAGCATAAGATGTGTTGTGGAAAAGTGAGCACCTCTTACGGGCTTCCTTGAAAGAAATATTTTCTTTTACTTTTAGGGTGATTATGTCCTTTTCTTTTTTCCAGTTTGGACAGGAACGTGAGTAGGATGCGTGGTCACCACTGCAGTTCACACAGTGAGGAGTGCCAGTACAGTTGTCGGAGGAGTGGCCCTGTACTCCACACCTTGCACAAGTTATTTGACCACGACAGCTCTGTGAGCCATGGCCAAATCTTTGGCATTGGAAGCACCGTCTAGGGTTAGGGACATATGGTCGAACAGTTAACTTAATGTATCCTGTTTCGATGGTTTCAGGCAGAACGCTAGATCCAAATGTGAGGACAAGATGTTTGGTGGGGATTTCTTTGTTGTCCCGTCTGATGATGATACGTTTTACATTGGTGACATTTTGATCTTTCCAACCTTCCAGGAGTTCTGCTTCTGATAATTCTAGTAGGTCTGCTTCTGATACGACTCCGCGTGAGCTATTCATTGATCGGTGTGGTGATACAGATATTGGTATCTTGCCGAAAGTCACAAGGTTGCCGAGTTTCTCGTACTGTTGTTTCTGAGGGACCTCAAGAAGAAGGTCTCCGCTAGCCATTTTAATCACTTGTAACTGAGCC
>NC_051162.1:139230333-139255842 GCF_013339745.2 Dermacentor silvarum
GCCCAAGGGCTGCATGACTCCTGAATGACCTCTTCTTGAGCATTAACGACTGCTCGCATTTTGTTCGAAGAGGGCAAGCCGCATTCTACTGGGTAGCACGACAGGCTCACTAGAACAATTCAGCACCCATAATGAGGATCGCCCATCGGTAATAGAAATTGCGCAACGAGGCACGAGCACATTTTTCTTGACGCAGTTGAGGGGGACCGGCTCCACAAGGACATCAAACGTCCCAGCGTCTACAGCAGGGGTATCAACGGGCACTATCTTGATCGACTGGGGCGGCAAGCAAATATCGTCAGTGACGGCGAGGGTACCATGACAGCGCGGAGACCCCTCAGTAAAAGCGGATAACAAAATTTCACCAGCGCCGCAATCCACAGTGGCGCCGCACTCTCGTAGAAAGTCGATCCCCAAGATTACGTCGTGCGTGGAGCTAGCCAGAACAGCAAATTCCACCTTGAACACTCTGTGGCCTAAAGTTACACTCGCAACACACATCCCGACAGGGTACAGCGACTCCCCACTCACTGCACGGAATGTGGCACAGTTGTCCCAGCAAAACATCACTTTGGGTCCTAGCCGTGATTTAAAATTTAAACTCATAACCGAAACAGCTGCTCCAGTGTCTATCAAAGCCATCGTCGGAAGTCCGTCTACGAGGACGTGAACCTTGTTCTGCATCATCGAAACTGGTGGAGGCATGCGTGTGTGTTGTGACAAATGTTCGGCGACCTCACCTCCATCGGCCGCACCACCTAGTTTCCCGGCGGTGGGGAAGTGACACGGCGACCAGGCGATGGAGAACGGCGCCGGCGTGCAGTTGGGGGCGTCAAGCTTCGTACGGAGGCGGGCGAGTCGCTGCGGGTGTTCTGTCGGTAGTTGTTGCCCATGAACGTGTCACCACGGGAGTTCTGCTGGAAACTATTTCCGAAGTACGTGTCCCTTGTCCAGCGAGCACTACCGGGCCGATTGTTCCGTCGAGGAGACGCCGGCGGATTCTCGTAAAACCGTGGTTGTCCGCGACGGCGCTCAGGGCAGAATCGAGCCACGTGTCCACGGACACCGCACTGGAAGCACACAGGTGCCTCACGCAAATCACGAAACCTTCCACTAGGCTCTGTGTATTCGTGATGATCGTCCCACGATGACGCCATGGTACGTGGTTGGTTGAAGGCGTGCTGCGGGCCATCACGACGATGTAAGTCGTAGGTTGGTCGTTCCGGTGCTCGTGATCGAGGCGCATCGTCATGCCCCGTGGCATGAACGGACGCACACGTTGCGTCGTAAGACAAATAGGCATCGCTGACGCGTGGTCTTGTCGCGGCGACAGCTTCACGTCGATCAAGTTCTTCGCGTACGATTTGTCGTATCGTTGACGCGAGATCGCAGGGTGGTATAGGACCGACGTCAACACTCGCAACGGTGGTGACGTTGGCGAGTCTACCAAACTTAGGTGTAATGCGCTTAGCCTTGAGAGTCTCAAACGTGCGACAATGTTTGATTACGTCGGCGACAGACTCCAAGGTGTCCTTTCCTATGAGGAAGTTGTAGACGTCCTCGGCAATCCCTTTCAGAAGATGTCCGACCTTGTCTTCTTCTTTCATGCGAGGGTCTACAGACTTGCACAATTTCAAGATTTCTTCAATGTAAATTGTGCAAGTCTCGCCTGGCACTTGAGCACGCTGCATCAAAGTCTGCTCAGAGCGCTTCTTCTTCAAAGATGGGTCCCCAAAGCAGCTCTTTACTTCATCCACGAAGTCTTCCCATGTGGCTAGAGTTTCTTCGTGGTTTTCAAACCACACGAGCGCCGTGCCTTCTAGAAACAATGGCACGTTGGTCAGCCGGGTGTCCGAATTCCAACGGTTGTATCGACTCACCCGACTGTAGTGGTTCAGCCACTCTTCAACGTCTTCTCCGACCTTTCCGGCGAAGGTCCGTGGCGCCATGTAATGTTGCCACGTTGCGCCAGACGAAGTCAGCGCGTTGTCACCGTTAGGAACCGTGTCCATTGGAAGCGGTGGTAGTCCGGCCAGGCGGCGGCTTCGGCGTATTTTCAGATGTTGCGCTTCCGTGGTCGTTCGTCCTGGACTTCTCTTCGTTACCCAGCACCTCGACTAATACTGTTACGGAGAGATGCGTTTATTAATGAAATGATGGATGCGAGAGGCCTAGGGATCGATGATGTCACGGTCCGAACTCACGTCGTCTTCCTTCACTTTCAATCGTCCTCCCGTATCGTAGCAATATAATGAATACGGGCATAACATGAGTGTCTAAAGTGCGAGCGCCGTCGGTTGGTTGCATTTTAGTGAGACACACATTAGCGTATTTCATGAAAAATTAAGACAGGCATTTTAGTAAGTTACACTTAAAGACATGACGCCGACAAGTCGGATGATTCACAAGAATGGCGGCTCAGGCCAAAACGTCTAAAAAGAATGTTTTACTGCACATCTGGCAGGCCCCTGCTAGGAACGAGTTGAATGGCAACCAGGTTTTCAGTGAAAATCCTTCAGAACCTGGCGTGGCCTGGCCGCCATCGACAAACCCTACACAGTTCTTGCGGAGATAACCACCAGATATACGGTTCAGTGGAATCTGGGCAGAGACAAACACGACGACCCTCACTGAAGAAACATTTATCTGTCAGAACTGCTAGACATCCGGAGAGCGTGCTAATATTGCTGGAGAGTTCTTGCGTTTTTGCTTTTATTTCAATACACGCCGTGGTTGCTTAGTGAATATGGTGTTAGGATGCTAAGCACGAGGTCACAGGATCAAATCCCTGCAAAGGCGGCCGCATTTCCATGGCAGAAAATCCTAAAACAGCTGTGCATTTAGATTTAGGTGTGCGTTAAAGAACCCCAGGTTGTCCAAATAATTCTGGAGTCCCCCACTACGGCGTGCCTGAGAATCAGGTTGTGGTTCTGGCCCGTAAAACACCAGAATTTATTTTTTATTGCAATACTGTTATACATACGAGGACAAAACAAACAAAGGAGGGCAGTATAAGCTGCAAAAAAAGACCTGTGAAAACAAAACAGAAGAAAAAAGAAAACGTGCACTACAGGGTGCACATATATGCGGACGACATCACGATCTGCGTGCCGGGCGGCTCACTTGCCATGCTCGAACACACGTTACGAACCGCGTTGGAGGCAACGGAAAACTTTCTTTCCAGCACGGGCTTTGAACTCTCCCCCGCTAAATCAGAACTACTGTTATACCGACAGTCCAGACAAGGGGTCAGAAAGCTTGAGCCTCTGAAAGCTCTGCCGATATAAATTCGAGCTAAGAATCGACATCCCATACCAAGGATAGACTCGGTCAAGATTCTAGGTGCATTGATGCTAAGGGCTGTAACTCGACGGCCCTCAACAGGCTCACTGGACAGGCTAGTAATGTCCTCAGACTTTTATCCCACATCTCAAGTCGGAGAGGCAGTCTCAAAGAGGACAATCTGCTCAGAGCTTACCAGGCATTCTTCTTAAGTCATGTTACCTACATCGCGCCGTACCTTAATTGGGATAAGGCAGAAAAGGCCAAACTCGACTCTCTAATCAGAACCGGTATCAAGCGCGTGCTTGGCCTTCCACAGTCCACGAGCACTGAGAAGCTGCTGGAGCTAGGACTCCACAACACTATCGATGAGCTAATAGAAGCTCACATAGTAGCTCAAATAATGAGACTGTCGTCCTCTAAGCCGGGGATCAAGATTTTAGAAGAAGCGGGTATCCAAGCCAGACATGAACTGGGGACCAAAATTAGCCTGACCTGGCAAGCCAGAACTCACATCATGGTTGACCCCATCCCGCGAAACATCCACCCAGTGCATAACGAGGGTAGAAGATTCGCGAGAGCCATGTCGATCCTTAAAAAGATAACCCAGCCCAAATTAGGGACCCTCTTTGACGATGCTGCCAGATGTGACAGTAGGGATAAGTTCGCTGTGTCGGTTGTAGACGCGGAGGGCAACCTGCTTAATGCAGCTTCGGTCTATACTAAGTTTGCCCATGTGGCGGAGGAAGCGGCGATCACTCTGGCTTTTCACACAGTGTTGCCAGGTCCGACGAGGTGGCGTAGCCAAAAGATAGAGAAGTTGTAGCCCAAATGTAGCCAAACAGAAAAAAAGTGCAAAATATTTTGTAGCCAAATATAGCCATTTTTATTTGCAATTTTATGTGTGTATACATTTTCACATTTCACTACGGCAATCCTTTTTTGCACAACCCGTCATAACAAAATGTCCGTGCCGCCGTGACGGTCGGCCCTTTACATCAACAACAGTGACATCATGCTTGCAAAGAATACTTTTTGATTGGCCCCGGTAGCTCTTAAGTTCCAGCGAATCGCTGCAGAGGGCGAAATCACTGCTTTTATTTTATGACAGATAGTACAAAGTTATTATTTTTAGTTATTTACAGTAATATAATCAACGATGGAGGAGATATCATGCCAGAAAAGCTTGCGGCTCTTTATACGCAATGCGTCACAACTTCATGTGTGCCAGAGAGCTGGAAGAACGCCAACATTATACTAATCCATAAGAAGGGAGACGTTAAAGAACTGAAGAATTATAGGCCTATTAGCCTACTTTCAGTATTGTATAAAATATTCACCAAAATAATTTCCAATAGAATCAGGGCACCACTTGACTTCAGCCAACCAAGAGATCAGGCTGGCTTCAGGAAGGGATATTCTACGATGGATCATATCCATGTCATAAATCAGGTAATCGAGAAATCTGCGGAGTACAGTCAACCTTCTGCATGGCTTTCATAGATTATGAAAAGGCATTTGATTCAGTAGAGATACCAGCAGTCATAGAGGCATTGCGTAATCAAGGAGTACAGGAGACATACGTGAATATCTTAGCAAACATCTACAAGGATTCCACAGCTACCTTGGTTCTCCACAAAAAAGTAGAAAGTTACCTATCAAGAAAGGGGTCAGGCAAGGAGACACAATCTCTCCAATGCTATTCACTGCATGCTTAGAAGAAGTATTCAAGGTCTTAGACTGGGAAGGCTTAGGAGTGAGGATCAACGGCGAATATCTCAGCAACCTTCGGTTTGCAGATGACATTGTCCTATTCAGCAACAATGGAGACGAATTACAACAAATGATTGATGACCTTAATCGAGAAAGTGAAAGAATTGGGTTGAAGATGAATATGCAGAAGACAAAGATAATGTTCAATAGCCTGGCAAGGGAACAAGAATTCAGGATCGCCAGTCAGCCACTAGAGTCTGTAAAGGAGTACGTTTATCTAGGTCAATTAGTCACCGGGGACCCTGATCACGAGAAGGAAATTTACAGAAGAATAAAATTGGGTTGGAGTGCATACGGCAGGCATTACCAAATCCTGACTGGGAGCTTACCACTGTAGTTGAAAAGAAAAGTGTACAATCATTGCGTTCTACCGGTGCTAACATATGGGGCAGAAACTTGGAGGTTAACAAAGAAGCTCGAGAACAAGTTAAGGACCGCACAAAGAGCGATGGAAAGAAAATTCTTAGGACTAACATTAATAGACAGGAAGAGAGCGGTGTGGATCAGAGAACAAACGGGATAGCCGATATTCTAGTTGACATTAAGCGGAAGAAATGGAGCTGGGCAGGCCATGTAATGCGTAGGATGGATAGCCGGTGGACCATTAGGGTTATAGAATGGATACCAAGAGAAGGGAAGCGCCGTCGAGGTCGGCAGAAAACCAGATGGAATGAAGTTAGGAAATTTGCAGGCGCAAATTGGAATACGCTAGCGCAAGACAGGGGTAATTGGAGATCGCAGGGAGAGGCCTTCGTCCTGCAGTGGACATAAAATATAGGCTGATGATGATGATAACAGTAATATTAACTACGAACTTTCCTTTTTAGCTGTCGTGAACACAAAATAATGTTCAGCGTCATCGATCTCTCACGTTATCTCTGCCTATGGCGTAGAAGTTCAGCTGTCCAGCGATCTGCGACGGCGACATGCTCACGGCTTCTTTTTTTATGAACTAAAACAAGTCTTTCACGCTATAATAACTCGCGTTATTTGTCTCATCGTCCTATCTTCTTTTCTAATTTTTTTGTTTTTGTTTTTCAATTAGCTAGGCCCGAATTAGCTGGGACACACAGTACTATATAGTGTCATTTACATCAACCTGGCCGCCATCTTAGGTCTCTAGCACGCCAAGAACATGTGTTAAGAAAAGAGACAGGATACAGATGCCACTCACTGTCTGAATCGGTATAAGCGGAGCTTTAAGAGATAACTGCGCAAACCGGCACACTAGTGTAAGAAGCGCGCAGTCGTTTTCGGCGACGAGCACGTCCCGAGCTACCTCGCTCGAAATGGTAGAAGCCGCGACGGCGTACAAAGAGCAATGGTAAACAACAAATTGATAACAGTGTTAATGCTGTGAAACCCAGTTAATGTCAAAAAGCAAACCATGTTGACGGAGAGAGAGAGAGAGAGAAACGTTTATTATTGAAACAGTGTCCCGAGCGAGGCCCGGTATCACCCTGAGGTGGGAAGGTTCCTTAGTCCAGGAACCCTCTGGCTTTGGCTGCCCTCTTGGCCCTGGCGACGAGTTGTCGTTGGTCTTCCAGGTCCCCGAGGGTGAGCTTGGCCTCCCACGTTTCAAACAGGTGGTCTTCGTTTGCTTGTGGTGCTCTGTTAGCGTCCATTTCCGGCTGCATTTCGCTGTCTTCATGCCACGGGCATTCCAAGAGCAAGTGTGCCAGGGTGTCGGGGACGTTGCATAGTGGGCAGAGGTAGCTGTGGGATGTCGGGTAGAGGCGGTGCATTATAGTGCCGTGTGTGTAGGTATTACTTTGTAGGCGTCTGAGGACCACGCTTTCTTCTTTGCCGAGGTTTGGGTGCGGTGGAGGGTACACGCGGCGCTCGAGCCTGTAGTGTTGCAATATCGCCGAATAGTTGTTGGGTACGGCTTCCACCTCTTCTGCCGCGGGTCGGAGGGCGTGTGGGGCGAGGGGAGCCCGGCTGACGTGCTCGCGGGCAGCGGTGTGGGCCGCTTCGTTCCCCTCTAGCCCCTCGTGTCCGGGTACCCACGTTACGCAGGTGTACGGGAGCGGAGTGCTACGTCGTTGCAGTACCTTGAGTGCATCAGCCGAGATGCGGCCCCTCGAGAAATTTCTACAGGCGGCCTGAGAGTCGGTGAAAATGACTGCTGCGTCTGTGCATGTGGTGGTGGCGAGAGCGATTGCCGCTTCTTCCGCCGTTTCCGGGTTGCGTGCCTTGACGGTTGCCGATGCTAACTCGCGGCCTCGGGAGTCTACGACGCTGAGAGCGTATGCGTTTCGATGCGGATACTTGGCCGCGTCGGTGTAGCGGGCGTCTGGGTCTTGCTTGAATCTTCGTTTGATGGCGTTGGCTCTAGCTTGCCTTCTACTCTTGTGGTATATGGGATGCATGTTGCGCGGGATGGGTGCAATGCAGAGGGACTCTCGAACGTCCGATGGAATTCGTTCTTTCTTGTCCGTGTCTGCGACGTACGTCTCACTGTAGTTCAGGTGTCGGAGTACTGATCTCCCGGTGGGTGTAAGCTTGAGTCGTTCCAGTTGGCTGTTTTTGTGCGCTTCAGCGAGCTCTTGCCACGTGTTGTGGACGCCCATCTTAAGGAGACGTGTAGTAGAAGCCATGGGGGGGAGTCCCAGGGCGACTTTGATTGCCTTCCTTATCATGATGTTGATCTTTTCGATCTCTGCGTTCTTTAAAGCCAGGTACGGCATACCGTATGTGATGCGGCTGGTGAGCAGTGCTTGTATTATTCTGAGCGTGTCTTGCTCCTTGAGGCCGCTTCTTTGGCTTGAGATCCTCTTGACGAGGTGCGTGAGCTGCGAAAGGGTGCGTTGTAGTCTTGGTAGGCTGGCCGCTCCGGATCCGTCCTTATGAATAAGGAGTCCCAGTATTCGTAGCGTATCGACTTTCGGGATTGGCGTCCCATTGAGGGTGACGCAGGGGTCGGGCTCTTCGTAGCTGGGTGGCCTGCCTCTCGTTCTTGCTTTCAGGACGAGATGCTCAGATTTCTCGGGGGCGCAGCGGAGGCCACAGTTTTGGAGATAGCTTTCGATGGTGTTTACGGCTTCTTGTAGGGCGGTTTCTTGCCTTCCAATGTTCGCAGCTCTGGTCCAGAGCGTGATGTCATCAGCGTACATCGCGTGATGCAGATCTGGTATGGTCTCGAGGAGTTTGGGTAACTTGATCATAGCCACGTTGAAGAGTAGCGGTGAGATGACCGACCCTTGCGGGGTGCCTCTGTTTGGAAGTTGGAAGCTTTCGCTGCGGATGTTACAGATCCCGACGGTTGCCGTGCGGTCTGTCAGAAAGTTTCGGACGTACGCGTAGGTCCTAGTGCCGCAGCCGGTGCCTTCGAGGTTGTGGAGGATCGCGTCGTGACTGACGTTATCAAAGGCTCCCTTGACGTCTACTGCCAGTATGCAGTACTTGCTTCGATTGTTAAGGTGATCGAGGAGGCCTTCTTTCAGTTGTAAGAGTACGTCCTGCGTTGAAAGGTGCTGCCTGAAGCCGAACATGGTGTCTGGTAGGTGACCGTTATCTTCGAGGTACTGGGTAATGCGGTCGTGCACCATATGTTCGAAGAGCTTTCCCACGCACGAGGTGAGGGAGATCGGGCGTAGGTTCTCCAAGCTGAGAGGCTTGTTGGGCTTGGGTATCATAGTGATCTCCGAGTGCTTCCATACAGCAGGCAGTTCTCCTTTCTCCCAGCACTCGTTGTAGTACCGGAGGAGAGCCGCAGTGGCCTGCTGCGGTAGGTTGCGTAAATGCTTGTTTGCAATCCGGTCTTTGCCGGGGCTGGTATTTCTAGTCAGCTTGGCTAGGGCTACGTGGAGTTCTGCCTGCGTGAAGGGTCGGTCGAGTTCTAGATTCGGTTTTCCAGCGTATACGTTGCTGCTAGTTGACGCGCGAGAAGGTGCATCTCCGCAGAGCTTCTTTTGTACTTCTCGGAGGAGGTGTTCCTCTGACCCGTCGTGGTTGTGGATAAGTCTGTGGAGATGTTGCTTCTGTTCCGCTTTGGTAGGTTCCGTGGCTAGGAGTGCGCGTAGGAGGTGCCATGTCCTTTTGGTGCTCAGAGTCCCTTGTAGCTTGTCACAGAAAGCGTGCCAGTTCTGCCTGGCGATTTGGTCCGCATATTCCTGAGCCTGCTTGGTAAGGAGAGCGACGCGTGTCTTTAGCTTTCTGTTGAGCTTTTGTCGCTTCCATCTCTTGAGGAGGGCACTTCTGGCTTCCCAGAGGTGGAGAAGGTGCGCGTCAACCGCGGGCGTATCGGCATCAAGTTGTATGACCTTGGTGTGGCGTTCTGCTATATCTAGCACATTTTTGAGCCACTCGTCAATGTCGGTTATAGTTGCTCCGGAATCTAGGTTGTCCCTAAAGGATTTCCATTCAGTTAGTCGTGCAATTCCGGTCTTGGTCTGTCTACGGGTGTGTGCTACATCTAATTGGAGGATATGGTGATCGCTCCCTAGGGTTTCCGGAAGCCGACTCCACTCTGCCCAGGGGACGTCCGCCGTAAAAGTAAGATCGGGGTTTGTGTCCCTGGAGACGCTGTTTCCAATTCTCGTGGTCTGGAGAGGATCATTCCAGAGGGTGAGTCTGTGTTGTTGGGCGGCATCGTGCACTCTAGCACCCTTCCTCGTGGTGGTATGATAGCCCCATGCCGTGTGCGAGGCGTTGAAGTCCCCCACTATTACGACTTGGTGGCCATTCGTGGACTTCTTGAGTTTTCGTAAAAAATGATCGAAGTCCGGTAACTGGTCCCGAGGGGGGCTGTACACGCTGGCCACGAATAGGCTTTTCTGCGTCTTTCGTTCCGGTAAAACCTCGATTAGGGTGTGTTCTGTCTGGGTGTTTTCTATGTCGTGTTCTTGCGCCGTGAGAGTTTTCTTGACCAGTATGGCAGTGCGTTGGGTGTGTGCATAAGTGGTGTATCCTTGCAGTCGGACATTCTGCGTGTTGGTTTCTTGTAGTGCTATGACGTCGGGTTGATTCAGCTTGATGAATTCTTGCAGGCTTGCGTGTCGAGGGCGGTACGAGCGACAGTTCCATTGCCATATGCGTATAGTTGAATGCTGGTTCTTCGCCTTGTGGTTAGTGGTCGCCATCGTCGATGGATTCGAATTCGCGTCGGCGATCGCGAGTGGGCGAGATGGAGCGAGAGTCGCTGTGGCTGTTCGCCCGCGCTTTCTTCCGAGTCGTGTGGCGCGAATTGTCGAGTTGTGCATTGGTGACATAGTTTTTCTTTACATGCGCGATAAAATTGTTGAGCTGTGGCGCGATCCCATCGATCTTGGCGTTTAGCGTGGCGATCTTGTTTTCGAAGGTTGCGGCTGTTTTTTCGACTGCTGATTGGACGATTTTTTCCATCGTGGCGTGAATGTTGTTCATAAAGGCTTCTTGAAATATCAGGCACCTTGCATCTACTATGGCTTCGACATCCGCCTTGGTCAGCGTCGTTCCCGACTGTCTGTTAATGTTTTCGAGCTCCTGGCATTTTTGATGCAGCTTGTCTGTGAGTTCTTGCTGTTCCTTGCATTTTTGGAGCAGTTTGTCGGTGAGCTCTTGCTGTCTCTGTTGACTGCGGAGTAGTTTGTCTATGAGGTTTTGCTGGCTTTGCAATTGGCTGTGCTGATTCTGCAGTTTGCTCTGCTGGTTCTGCTGTTTGTTTTCGAGGACCCGTATGGCTGTGGCTTCGGTCGACGAGGAGTCCAAGCTGCTCGTACCACTCGGGGCGCTCGAGCCACTTGCCACATCGGCGTAGCTCGCGCGCTTGACCGAGTGGGAGCGCGAGCGAGAACGAGAGCGGGAGCGCGAGGCATTTCGCAGTATTGACTTGGACCTGCTGCGCCTTGGGGAGCTGCCCACACTGATACTGCTCGAGCTGGTGGCCGCGGTGCTCAGCTCCGGGAACTCTTCACTGCTGGAGCTCCAGCGGTTGTCTCTTTCTTGGAGCCTGTTGAGGCGCTGTTGCCGTATATTATATGGTGGTGGGCTTGGCTTCAGTCTCTTCTTGCACTCTGTACTTGCAGTTTCGTGCCCTTCTCCGCAGAGCTTGCAGGTTGGTTTGCAATCATGGTTTTGTGGTTGTCCGGTCTTGCCGCATTTGTAGCAGAAATCCGGGACCGGTCTCGGACAGACGTCTTGACGGTGTCCCGTTGTGCCACAGGTGCGGCAGTACTGCACTGACTTTCGATATGGTCTGCAGCGGAAATCAACGCTCTGGAAGATGATGTAGTAGGGAACGTGCGGTCCTTCGAAGAATACGACTGCCGCGGTCGACTGACCCAGCATTCTGGCGTGAAGAACGGTGTATCTTGCCGGTGCTCGGATTCCTGCCATGAGTTCTGCGGTGCTCGTTCCGGGTATGAGGC
This sequence comes from Dermacentor silvarum, assembly GCF_013339745.2. Classification (NCBI taxonomy): domain Eukaryota; kingdom Metazoa; phylum Arthropoda; class Arachnida; order Ixodida; family Ixodidae; genus Dermacentor; species Dermacentor silvarum. The sequence continues at coordinate 139,241,739 of NC_051162.1, forward strand.
CATTGATGACGCCTCTGGAGACGTCATCAGGGGTTCGTATGTTGCCTTTGACGTTGTGATAAGTGCCTCCAAGCTGTATTTTGTTGATGCTGACCAGCATCTTGGCATCTTCCTTGTCGGCCGTGCTTGCGATGATTAAATTTTCGATTCTCTGTACTTGCACGCGTACTTTGTCATTGAAGTCTTGCTGCGATAGTCCACTCGCTCGGCCGATGGCGTGCATAACTGCAACGGTGTTCCATTTGGCGAGGTCGAGACCTGCTTGCGGGCGGTAGACGATCTTAAAGTCGTCTAGTGGCAGGGGCGGCATCCTGGGTCTGCGTTGTTGCTGTGGCGGTGCTGGATTGGACGTCTGCTCATTAGTTGGTTTTGTTGCCGGCGTCTTTACATTCGTGGTGTCCTTCTTGCCCTTTTTGCTCCTCGTGAGCCAGGCGCTTTCCGCTTCGATTGTTCTGCCGCTTTCTGTATCATAGTTCCACATATCTTCCCCGGTGTTTTCTTCCCTCCGGTCCGTTTGCATTGCATTTGTTTCCTCTTCTTTCTGGTTCTTTGACATTTCGCTTGCTGCAGCAGCCTCTCGGCTCATCGTAGTGTCCGTTTGCATTGCATTTGCTTCCTCTTCTTTCTGCGCCTTTGACATTTCGCTTGCGGCAGCTGCCTCTCGGCTCATCGTAGGGGCTCTTCACCGCGGCGTGGGCGAGTGCTCGTGCGCTCGTGCTCACGTGGCGTGCGCCGCGACGGCGTTTCCTCTGATGGGATTGCAGCGGAAAATAAAGTTTTAGAATAGGGGCCCCTAAAGTTTGGGGCCCCTAATGTTTGGGGCCCCTAAAGTTTGGTCATCGCTTTGGTCAAGCTGTTAGAGAACTTCGGCCACAAGGTCAGCGTAAAAGGCGGGACGACGACGGAATGAGGAGAGTCATATGAAGCTGGAATTACGACGATGGAATGAACACGAAGGCATCAGGACCATGAGTACAAACATATCAGCCCAAGTTAGGAATAACTTGGGCCACTCGGTCGATGTAAGACGTTAGATAGATAGATAGTTTCAAGAAGCGTAAGGTAGCCAAAATACGCTAATCGCATTAACGTATTTGTGACGCATAACAAGCATAAAAACTGTTTCAGTGAGGCAGAAGCTGTGTGCAAGGACTCGTACATATACAAGGTCTTGGGTCAGGTACAAGGTAATTGCGACCAGATGAAACTAAGGAAAAAAATTCATTCCCTAATTAGTGCTATATATGATGCGATTTGAACGTAGCCAGGGAGTGTGTAAAATCCTTGCTATCGAGAATGGCGGTTGTATGGCATAGGATGTGACATTTCGAAGATGTATAGTATTTCTTCCGAGTGTATGTCCACGTTCATATATATTGCTTTGCATGCGGCAATTCTCATCCACAGATTTGGCTCAACCCGATATTCCAAGTTTGAACGTACGGATCTTCGGTATATGAACCAGACTTTCGCGTGAGTGATTATCATATATTGTGCCACATAGAGCAAACTGTGCCTTATTCAACGTGTCCTTATAGTTCCTCACATTGCATGTGTTCAAAAGTTTGAAGTTATCATGATGCCGATACTCTAACCATTTTCATTTTGTTCGTGAACATATTAAGGCAAACGGTTATGTAACAAATTGTCCGGAAATAGTTATTTTTGCCATGGAACATGTGTAAGAGTTTATGAACAAGATTCGCATAGCATAATATGTGATTGTGGATATATGTTATCACAAATAATACGCACTTTACCTGTATAAAACATCAGGGAGAATATCTGAAGACTTCGTTGTTCTGCGAACAAAACACAGTGTATTTGCCACCATTGCACCTGAAGCAATGGAGTCAGAACAGAGATTATGTCACTTTTTTCATTTTATCGGAGTTGATCTCAATAGCAGATCTATGAAAGTGTTTCCTTAATGCGAAGTACATACGTTGCTAGTGGCATGTTTGGAATTACAGTACTAGCTACGTATTCTTATTGTAGATTACCTTTACTGGTAAATGTCGGCAAATGAAAGATTACGCTTTATTACGTTTGTACCCTTGCGCTGTGTTGTTAGGGCAGTGGCAGTCCTTTGTAACTATTCATTGTATTTTATGTGCGCTTTGTAATGCGCGCTGAAGAAGACGAGCAGTGAACTTAAGAAGGCTGTAAGATTGGGCTTGTTGGTAAAACGCCATTTCGAGCAGAGTGTATTCATATGATAAGACGTGATGTAGATCGACGATATGGTTGCAAATATTTAGAGTGGCTTATGATACGATGGCAGGATGGTAGAAGCACTTGGCCTGCTTTGATATATTACCGAGCAACTAATAACTTGCAGTAATTTTCATCATAACCGCCAAATGCTATTAGAACCAACACATTTCTTTGACACTTCCGAAGACCCGAAAAGAAATAGTATATAAAAGCTTTATTATAAAACTTCATGACAAGGCAAAGTTTTTGGCGCGTATTGACCATGTCTTCCGGAGTATAATATTGCTGCCATTCCGGCGCGTCTTCCGCAACTCAGAAGAAAAAGATAGCAACATAAGAGCGTCAATTTTCTTCTGCTACATCCGGTCTAATTTGTCATAGTGGCGCAAAAAGAAAGTGTTATGGTTATTTAAGACATGCTTATGACCAGATTATTTTATACTTGCTATCATATAAGTTATTTTAGAAGCATTCAGTGGGAAAGAAAATGTATGCCGATGTAATAGTGTCCCATCGCGGTCTCTCTGGCTATGCTAATGGCAGCTGCCTTGGTTTTGAAGGAAAAGATATCGTTTAAGCATGAACGAGGTTAAGGATCCATGACAATTGAATATTGGCAATTGGCAGCGCATAAAAGCCACACATTAAGTGCTAATAAATGGAAAAATTGTTTGCGATATGCGCACCATAGTTGCAAATCGCTGTGGTAAAAGGACAACGATTATTCTAAATAATTAAGTGCATGTGCTCTTACCTAATCGACCACCGCACACATGGCTTCGCGGGATATTTCTGTTTTGCAACTATTTGAATTACCTTAGTGTCCTATAAAATAAGCGTTAGCACAAGTTTGAGGCACAATTTGTTTTTGTGGGGCATGTATTCTGCGAAATAATTACGTGAGGCACATTTATTTTCTCCTCTATTTTTTCGTTTACTGCATTCAATATCCGTAGACGGGATGGGACTTCATCATTTTAAAGCTCAACCTTACAAAGTTTAAAATAACTACGGTAGTATACTTGCTAAAAAACACGAAAACATATTGGGAGTTCGTAGCTTGAATTCGTCTATAGGAGGCTGTAATGCGTAGTGAGAGACTAAGTAAATAAATTATTAGTACCTTTCACAGAAATTTAAATATGTCGGACGAGGAAAATTGATATAATTGAAGCTACTAGAAGAGAGGTTACTGCATTGCTTGAATGGATGCTTTTTCTGCAGCTTCTAATGAAAGGCATAATTATTATGAACTTACTCACCCTCGTGTTTGATGGCTTTTTGTAAATTTTCAGACGGTGCCGTGAAAACGCTGTCACGAAAATTACAGGACAAGAGAGTGGCCAATAAGCACTCATATGTGCGATAAGCGACTCCGTATTCCCAGGTTCATTGATTTCAAGAAATAACAAACGAATAAATGTGTTTTTTTTTTAAACAAAGCGTTGATTCATTGTCGCATGAACTGCGGCATTGAAACTGGGCCATGAGCAGGCGTGGAGATCCGCTTAAAAGCTTCTAAGCTTTTTCAAACAAAAGATTCAATTCATGGCAAATAAGCAACATCGCACTATAAGCGAAGACGAAGGAAGATGTAGGCACAACACAAGCGCTTGTGTTGTGGCTACATCTTCAGACCCAAACTGCTCATTATGTAGGTCCATAGCCTTTTTAAACCATATTCTGTGGGACTGCAGGGAAGATTCCCCCCCCCCCCCCCCCCCCACCAGATATCCTGGCCACTTTCTCGCCTGAAGCGTGGGAATCGATACTCCGTGACCCAAGCCTGAAGGTTCAACTTCGTGCCCTCAAAAGAGCCGAGGAGGTGGCTGTAAGGCATCGCCTGGTATGCACCCCTCACTGAGCCAAATTAACAAAACAAGGTTATTTCCTACTCCTCCTCCCTCATCTTGGTGTGTAGTGCGCTGTTGCTAATTTGCCACAAAGATTCAATTACTAATACTCGCAAAGCAAACACCTGAAATATAGGAGCCGTTCCATTGTTCTTAGCCGTACAGAAGTGGTTAGCATTTATATGCTTCCATCGAGGAAAGCGCTTTACGCATATAATATTTGCCTCCTTATACACTTACAATGACAGCTTAGTGAACGTTCGCGCTACTTTCCGGCATGAAGTGGTCAAACGGTTTGTCGACATTGCACTAAATGCAGAAAAAACGTAAAGACTTTTCACAACGCCACCGCATAGGTGTTGCCATTTTTAAAGGTATGGCCCTTCCGCTATTGAGCGGCTTTTGGTCTTATAATTCTCATTGCAATTGCATGCGGAGTAAATACCGAAAAACCTTTTCTTGCTTTCTGGGCAAAATAATATGCGACCTTGACGAAGCAAGGATGCCGATCAAAAGTGGCAATTGAAGCTAGTGTGAAGATAATTTATGGAAGGCATTATTTGCACACAATGATGATAAGTGAACAAACCAAGCGTGTGTGCGCCTCTTTGAATGAAGTGATAGCGCACTGCGCGTAATCTTAACTTCGCCATTCGCGTAAAAACAGATTGCCCTTACGCCCTCACTATTGTGTAATACCTTGTGATAGTGACTATGTGCTAATAATACGTAAGTAATATTGTTTTCAGTACAAATAAAACTGTGTTTACAGTCCCTCTCATAGGAGTCGTTTTTTAAACTGTGTAGCAGATAATTTCCGGACATGCTTTATCAACGAGAATGGTCACCGCAATTTTTTATTTATACAGGAATGACTTCACACGTGGTTCTTTATTGGTTACATACTGAAGACCTTTGTAAGAGCCAAAACAGGAGGGGTATAATTAGTATAATAATAATTGCCAATTATAGATTCAGTAACAATTATAAACATTACGAGGCATTGCGTATGGCATGCCGTTAAAGTACCGCTTTGCTACGCGAAGCGAATGAAGACGGGACATGCCGCATGAGATGCTGTCACCCAGTCTGTGGTAGCAGCAGCCTTTAAATATTGTATTATGCGACTCCGTCTCTCCCCTGTACTTGGGAATTACCGTGACAATTTGGTGGAGCTGCGGGGTACCAGAAGGGGTACCAGCACAACGGAACTCCGCAGTGGTCGTCGAGTCGGGGTCATCATGATGACAGACGAGACCATGACCACAGCGCCTGCGCCGGCCAGTACGACGCCTACACCAGCCCCGGCAACAACGACAACGATCGTGCTTGCACATCCTAAAGACCCAGGGACGTTCTGCGGTACGAATGAAGTTGACGTCGAATATTTGTGCACTCGTGAATCCCCGTGACAATATAAATACATAGTTCACGCCTAATTCACCTATTTCACATACAAAAACTAAAATAAATATACGCATAATAAAAAAACTGGAGACATGTATTGACAATGAAATAATGCATTAAGGAGGGTGTGACATAGTAAAGTAAATAAAATTCCGTACTAAGAAAAATATGTGTATATGCACAGAAAAAACATAATTCAAGCAAGGTATCTATGAAACAACACGATACAAATTGAGCCACGTATTTTCTGAATATCATGAGCTCTTCTTATATATGTTGCGTGTAACTTGTACGAATCTATTATTGTGCGCGTAAAAAATACCTGATATATTCTGCTATTTAGAAGGATAGTAAAGCGGCTGCTCTGGCCTAGTAGCTTTTATGCCCGAAAAGTCACTTTGTCGATCTTGTACTTACAGATTTCTTAGCCTTTTAAGCTCGTGAAAGCAAAACAAAGTAATAATACAAGCAATCCGTTATAATACTAGCAAGGCAATGGCAATCGCGTGATGATTATGTAACAAAATAGTACGGTATTGCTACTTGAAAGCTGCATTTATTGATTTATCCGAATGCTATGAGGCACAAAAGCGGTGAGTACATATTCGCGTGATCTTCCGGTTAACGTGTTCAGACACTTCATTATCTACGGCTTTAATGAATTGCTGTGAGAGCGTTTGCATGTTGAGAAGATTTGCCATTTGGTTTCCCTTATTCGATACCTGCCGTATTCAAAATGTAACAAAATTTGCTGCAATAACATTAGGTAAATTAATACACTTTTGAGCGTGGTCGACATAAACATAATTAAGAAAACTGCAGCACCTGCAGCGGTAATACACATATTATTGGGATTTTTGAAGAAAAAAAAGCTGACGTCAGCTATCTATTCGGCTCTGAACCCGTCGGCTGCAAGAGCAGCGCTATCTAGCAAAGGAGACTGCCATCTTCTTTGCTTGCCCGCTTATCCCTCAAATCTTGGTACTGCCCAAATTTTCAATTAGCCTAAATTCAGTGTTTATAGAGTGGGCTGGTGTAGGACAAGGGTGTGGTTCAAGAATGAGGTACATTTTGCTGCGTTGAAAGCTTGTCGCTTTCATTTGAAGCCATTTCGAAGGCTCCCGGTTGTAAATTATCAACATTGGAAGCCATATATTTTATTTAGGTGGGTATCACCAGCGCCACGCTATCGAGAAGTGCACACATTTGAGCATTGCTGTGGCATAGAAATCCCACAATGCACAAGCGGGGAGAGACGGTGGGCTGCAACTTCTTTTGCCTAATTTTCATGAGCCATATGTCCCTACTCGAGTAGCAATTAAGGAAAGGACAGCATCCTGCAAGCATTTTTAGAATGGTTATGGCTTTGGGGACGCAATATCACAGCAGCCTTCCTGTGAAATAAACGCTTCAAAAAACACAGACGGCGTGCCGGAAGTGCGTTGTAGTTTCGAGTGAGCAAATTATTCAGTGAAAAAAGTCCGACTTTGTTCCAGCGAAACCTGCGTATTAGGTGGTGACGTCTGGTGGGTAAATTGAATTGACGTAAAGCAGCGTACGGCCTGCGTAGGTGGAGATCAGTGTTCATTTTTCATGGAAACAGAGTCCATGCGTGGTTCATTCACCTACATGTAGCTTGTGAACAATAAACGCATTCAATAAAACCGCTGTCACGTGATTTCCTTCAGCTGGAAGCTGCTAGAATGTTGATCTTGACAATTTGTCTCATGTAGCTAAACCTATCTACTGGTTGCTAATACAAGAAAGTACTGGGATAAAAAAAGAACGCTGACAAGAATGCCAACAAACCAGATAAAATGGCCTGTGCCGGATAACCACACATCTAGATGTTGTATATACATATGACTATATGTACGCTCTGAATCGATATATGTGCGCTGTAAAATTATGGGGATCCAAAGAACTGCGGGAATCGGCGTAAACGAAGTTTTCTGTGCTGTTTGCTGTGATTGACGAAAATTAGTTATGATTTTGAGGGAGAATGCCAGGGCTCCGCTGGCCTTAGCGGCTCGCTGGGCTTGGTCGAGGAGTTCCGTGCTAGCAAGACAGGTCTCGCACTGCCTGTTTCTGGGTATTTGCCCTAATTAGGGGGAATTGATATTTGAGGGCCGCGAATTGCACTCCCACGTAATGTGGGCAAGAGTGGGCTGCTCTCCACACCAATGGCCGCGTATTATGTCGGGCTTATATGCTGTTGTCGGTATATATTTCTGTACGTGTTCGTTTGAAGTTGGCGCTGAAGTCACGAGCCTGTTCCACGGTAAGGGCGGGTAGTGGGTTACTAAATTTTTTGGTGGTCACGTCGTTGGTTTTCCAAGACGTCACGTGAGTTTGTTAGAGGTTCGTCGATTAGCGGCGAGAAGTTGGAGTGGCGCCCTCTACGAGTGGCGTCAACGCCAGGGCGGCGCTCGCTCGGCGGCTGCACGCGCTCGTTCCCTTCATGCATGCTTGGGGTATTGGTGGCTCGAGCCGTACTTACTGAAAGGTACGCCGGCTTCTTCTTTTACTGTCATGCCTGAACGCCAGTTTCTTCTTCAAAACCATGGGTCGGGAAAATTTGCGGCGTGGATATCGCAAGCTATGAGCATTGAAGGGGTCTACTGGTTTTGCTAGGCGTACTTGCGCAGTGTCTGTCCATAAACTTTGCGTAAAAATAATGTCTGCAATTTCAACGCACAAAGTTGTGTATGATGCTCCGCAAAACACTTAACATTCCCTTAGTACTTAGCTATGAGAGACATTGCATTTTACAAGGAATAAAAATCTTGGTATTGGTATTTGATGTCAATATTATAAATGCGTGTTGGAAGGAAGATGCACAGCGAATCTTTTATGATGATTCTTATTACTATGGTGAGTTGTTCTAGTCAAATACGGCTACTTTATTAATGCGTAAAAGGAAGAGTTAAACACGCATTTTGCATGAAAACGTTTGCTAATACTTTCACTGTTCTCTGAAACAGGCACCCAGAAAACGCATTGCTCATGGCTGTTAACACGACGGCGCGTCACGTATAGTATGTATATTGTCACGTAGTAGTGACGCTGAAGAAAACAGTCGTAAAACTGTGTACAACGAAACTGGTTGTTTATTGGGCGAACCTGTGCCCACAAAAGCAAGGTATGCTCAAAGCACAACGATAGCGGTGAACACAGTCGGCGATCGTCGAAAATCTGATCAGTGGCGAAACGCGTCGGCTTATATACCTGAGTCATCGAAGGTTCCAGATTTATCCCTGATGCCCGCGGGTCTTCCAGAAAGTTCTAGACAATTCGCGTTGGTCATACGATCAGATAACATAAGCGTCGGTGAAAACAGGCAACGGAAAGAAGCATCGATAACGTTCTAGAAACTTCCTATACAGGCGCGTCCTGCGCCGAGCGATAACGTTTAACATTTGTTAGCCGGTAGAAAGCGGCCGCCGGTGAAAGATAAACATGTATACGTGTCAATACCCTCCCCTTAAAAAGCATCGTCCCGATGCTACAAACACGAAGGCGAAAACAAAACCACGCGTAATAAAAAGAAACAATAACAAAATAACAAAGTACCTAACGTCGTCAGCGGGCGTAGAAAGGCTTAAGACGCACCACATGGATGACTTCAGGTCGTGCCCGGCGCCGCTGTGATTGCGAAATGCCGTCTGGCACGACCTCATAGTCCAGTGCGCCAATACGTCGGATTATCTTATATGGTCCGAAATAGCGACGCAACAGTTTCTCGCTAAGTCCTCATCGGCGTATCGGAGTCCAGACCCAAACACGGTCGCCAGGCTGGTACTCGACGTAGCGTCGTCGAAGATCGTAGTGTCGGCTGTCGGTCCTCTGCTGGTTCTTGATGCGCAGGCGGGCGAGCTGTCGACCTTCTTCGGCACGCTGCAAATAAGTGGCAACGTCGAGATTTTCTTCGTCAGCGACGTCCGGTAGCATGCACACTAAACAATTTCTCACCCTTAAGGGTGTAAAATAGGGTGCTCCCTAAATTTACACCCCACTGCACACCCTTCGAGCACCCTATTTGGGCCGGAGCACCCTACGAGCAAGACGCAAAGGGTGCATTTACCGGAAGGGTGTAAACGAGGGTGCAAGAAGGGTGCTATAACAAATGGGTGCTTAAGTGCTCATAAGGGTGTACAGTATGGGACAAAATTTTGTGGACCACGTGATCAGAAAACGAAGCAGATAGCTTTTAGCGGTCGCCTGGCTAGCCACCGCGGCCTCACTAGGAGCCTTGCTAAAGTAGTGATCGGCTGAGCACCGGCAGCATCCCGCCGAGGGGAAGGTCCAGTTTTTTCCTAGCGCTCGTGCAGCCTCAACCTCTGCGGCTTGCGACCGGCGCTGACCAAGCATGACGCGCAAGCTCATTACCGTCGGCTGTGTACGGCACTTGGGGAGCTGAAATAACAGCATTTTGACTTTCACCGCAAGTGCGGCCTCCAGCCAGCGGTTAATAAATCTATCGGCTTCGTTTGCAGAACACGTGGCCTACAAACTTTTGTCTACGACTGTACATGTAGTGTAGTATATTTGTACACAGGTTACAATGAAAGATTAAACCAACAGGACAACGGGAACACAATATGGCTTTTGTGCAGGATAAATATTTATTTGTCTTGCAAAATGCGAGCTTGTTATGTCATCCTTCGAAAATGCATTGTAATTCCATATGCATATTGCTCGTGCAAATATATAGCAGCGGCAAATACAAGTGATAAATTTTCTTGCAGTGAATGGTGCAACTTCTGTTTCCACATAGATTTCGGAGATTCACAAAATATAAAAAGCCGACATCTCAGTCATACACAGTGAACCACGAACCTCTCTTCAAGGTCTATAATTGATCCCAACGTCAACGTCTTGAGGTGACGTACATATTACGTCTCGAGTATGCACCTTTTTATAAGGAAATGCATGGATGTCTAAAGATGTATTATCTACATGAATGTTAGACTACCAGATAACGTACTATGGATGTACATAGGATATCATTCAGGCACCATAAAATTAATTGGTACACTTAGCACTTGAACCATACCTCCTACGTTTCGTAGGCGTGCAGAATGTATGTATGAATGTATGTATGTATGCACTTACGCGGTGTGTACTGTTAATGTTATTATTGGGTTTTTATTGTTATTATTATTATTGTTATTATTAATATTTAACACGCCCGAAGTTAGGGATATGAAATTACGAATAGATTTACACCGACGTTAGGAAGTGCTATAGTATAATATATTTTAATGCCTGAGATGTTTAAGTAATTAAGAATTATATTGAAATCTCGGGCAGCAAACAAAAAATGGAGGGAAGCTTAAGCTTCACCGTTAAGAGTGGAACGCGATAGAGTTATCGGGCCCCGTTCGCATCGCATTTTTCTTTATGACTAGACTTCACTGCAACACAGAATGTGGGAAATCCAGCTTAAAAGACCAAACTTACACAAATCCCCTTAAAGTGGGCTTCACTTTTAAACAGAAATGGGTTGCTGGGAAGACGTTTTTACAGGGGCAATATAAGTGGTCTTATATTAAAATGTGAAGGCCCTGGGACCTTTTTAATTATTTTATTAATTGTTTGCTATTGCCCCGACACGCCCGCGCGTGTTCAGAACATTAGGCAGGCTAAGTTCCAATTTGACCTTGTCGAGGATGCGAGCGACATCTGGATAGGATTTTTGCAAGTAAACTACCCGAGCGCGCCACTGTTGGTATAGTAAAAATGCTGGAAAAGGGGTTTTTGTGTTTCCTCGTACCAGAATTGTTTTCTCGTACATTCAAATTATAATCCGATGCCACCATGGCTGTAGGTTGTGGTTAAGTCGTACTTTACCATTTTTTTCTGACGGATTTTACTGTGAGAAATTCAATTTTTGTTCACTAACACCTTGCGCAACACGAAGGGCCTGCGCGGTCGGGGTGGTCCGGGATGATTTTCTCTACCACGGACGCCGGCGCTTACGCCGACACCAACGCCGCATTTTCTGCGACACGGGATCCTTAACGCTGTCGTGTTAATTTGTATGATTGACCTTCAAGGCTTATCTGCAATCCACTCCATAATATAAGCATATTCCCCGCGCAGCCTCGTAATATTGCACACGACATTGTGTCTAAATCTCTATTATATAATTGCTGTGCTATTTTATTTTATTATTTTAATATCTGATGCCTTATTTTGATATAATTGTGTTGTTTATTTTGTTGCTTTTGTATAGTTTAGATCACAACCTACTGGTTTAAATAATCTCAAGTAGTGACAGTTCCCTGAAATATAAACAATATTACATAATTGCTATCTTTTTGTTTCGACGTGCTATAAATCATTGCGTCCAAAGTTCGCCTTTATCTCTTGCCTACCCCAATTCGATAATTTTTGGTTGGTGCACGTGTAGGTATAGCAATCGGTATTAGTATTGTGCTAATTGTTTGTTTCTTCGAAATAACTTTTTCTAGCAAATGAACGTAATATTTCAAATTTCACGCCAAAGTCCTGTAAATTGTCCTTAGCAAAATGGCGCCTACAATAATCAACAGCTTTTCGTTTATACTTTAAAGATAAAACCTTCTGAACGTTGTGTTTTTTGTATAATTATTATTACATAATATTACATTTAATATTATAAAATAATACCGTAATTATAGTAGCAATTATAAAGAAGAATTGGCAAGAAGCAGCTGTGGCGCAACGTCTCGCCTTTTCCTTCTGCCTGCTTTGGCGGCGTATTTGCGTTGCGATGGCATCATTCTTCTCGGAGCCGGAGTGAAATTGAAGTCGCGTGTTTGCATTAGTTTTTTGAATTGCTGTTGGGGCTGGGGCTGCGTGATCGTCACTGGCGTCCTCCAGAGTGCCCACCGATCGGAAAGTCGTACGAACCCCAAGCTTTGAACGTCTGTTTATCGCAACATCGAAAGCGGCGGCACAAAAGACGCCATGTGAGCTCCGGTGGGAACAGCAGCCCTTTGTCTCGTAACGGTAAGTAAACGTTTGTTAGCGCAGCTAGCACGCGTATGTGTATTGATTATGAACACGATGTTGAGATATGTCAAGAGCAGAGCACGCCGCGAGGTTGCCGAATTGTTTGAAGCGCTTGGCCAGCCTGTCGAGGCCGGCGACAGCCTTGCGTACCGGCAGCTCAGTAAGCGTTCGCGACGGGCTAGCAGTAGCGTGCCCAAAAGTGAACCGCAAGCGAGCTACTCCGAAAGCGAGTATCCTAGCTTCAGTGCAGTAAGCGCAACGCCTGTTAGCAGTAGCGCGGCTACAGTCTATTGTTCAAGGCTGGTATTTTGTAACGATGCCTTTCCGGATGCTAATGCCCCTTCGCGCTTTTCGCGCTTGGTCATTGGTCAGAGCGACGGTCCGTTCACGTTATCAACTGGATCAGCTGGCCGTGAGTGGTGGATGTTAAGACTAGTAAATAAAGCATAAGGCATCGCTACAAAATACCGGCCCAGGTTGCACAGAAAGCAGCTCAGATTGTTCAGATCGTTATGCGGAGGTTTCCGTCGACTGGTGACTATCCGAAGCCGGTGAGGATTCAGAAGAACGGTTTTCCGATGTATTTAACGTTGACGTGCTGGAAACCGCAGAACGGGCAGGAAGCCAAAGCACTAGCAGCTAAAATTTCGCAGCTTTGCTTGCAAAGTGGGCTCTACAATGTAACATTACTCACAGGTCCCTGACACCGCCTCTCCGACTTCTAAGAGCACACGGGTTTTTCCGGAATCTTCCAAAAGATGCTAGAACTTTTCTGAAGACCCCCCGTGGGGCTGTCGAGGTATGTGCATGTGTAGCCTTAAACTAGCTTAAATTTCGTTGAGAAATTTGGAGACAGTTAGAGCACGCTTCCACTTCAAATGCACCTGCTACGTGTTTTGCATCTGCTGTTTCATAATGACAAGAGCATATGTAGGTGGAACGTGGTTGGAGTGGCAGCATGCGTATTTTGCACATTGTATACATCAGAGCATTTGGAGCACCGCCAAATTTTTTTGTTATCTTTTTTATTGGCCAAGTTGTTGAGATGATAAAATAGTTTTGCTGGTGAGAAAGTTCGAGATGTAATTTGCTTACTGTGTGCTTACAGCCCACAACTGAGGGACGTAGTAGAAAGTAGAGCTGTAAGTAAATTGTTATTTTACTTGGGGCAGCCAGCTGTGGGGATTCTAGACAATGTGATTCTGGGCACATCCATTATCGTAAAAATCCTTGAGCGTACAAATTCATTGAGGCTGGAACAGAGAGCAATATTCCCATACACTCCAAACGTAATAACTGCGGACAGAAGCTTCACCAGACGTGCGTTTTAATATCAAGGAAAAACACCTAGGGAAACCTATGAAGCTTTCATCATCTACATGAGGGGAGTGACTTGCGTCAGCCCGCCTTCGACCACACTCGTAAAGAAACTGCTCTACCTGACATCTTAAGTTCTTTTCTCTCAGAAATTGTGTCCGACTATTGTTTTTTGGGGTGTCATTAATCTTTCTGTTCTTTCTTGAGAGAACTTATTGCACATGATCATAAAACCACTTTCAATTGGTAGTATCAGCATGTGTTCTGTCATTTGTGTTGTTTGCACTGCTTTGCCTTTTCCTTGGTTCTAT